>NC_057798.1:657635337-657877837 GCF_018294505.1 Triticum aestivum | reverse complement strand
GTGTTATATATATATATATATATATATATATATGAACGCTTATAATATCATGACAATAATGTTGAACTCGATGATATTTTTGCTTCTGGTACAAGTGAATGTTTCTTCTTTAAGCTACTGTTGGTGGTGATTAGATAGCGGTAATGACTATGATGATTAAATAGTGATAATGATGACTACGATGATTTTTAGTTAGCTAGCTAGAGTATACATATACTCATGTTGATGATATGATGCAAGAGTTTTTATATTAATATGATGATGATGATGAGTTATTATATCATTTAATGAAAGAAACCACAGATTAGTTTCAGCTGGATGGATCCTACCTAAGTGATCAAGTATATATATTCCATATCCATATATATTATACTTGATCACCTAATTAGGTGATCAAGTATAATATCGATATGGCATATACTTGATCACTTATAGCTAGCTAGATCCTTCAGTCGAAACTAATCTGCGGTACTTTCACCTAATGATTTAACAACTCATTATAATGTAAAACAATCACTAAATTAAATTGAAAACACAAAACTAAAGGAAAAACTAAAAATAAACACCCAAACATTTAGTACTGGTTGGTGTTACCAACCGGTACTAAAGCCCTACGCGCACCCGGGCATGGCTCGTGCCACGTGTTTGCACTTTAGCGTCGGTTCATGACGAACTGGTACTAAAGGGGGGGGGGCTTTAGTCCCCACTCTTTAGTGCCAGTTGGCGAACCGGCACTAAAGGCCGTCACGAACCGGCACTAAAGGCCGGTTCTGCACTAGTGTTACTTCATTTTATCAGTGACACTAGGGTCGAGCAGGTGGCAAATGAGGTGTACCGTGCGTTGCAAGATGGAGGCCGGGGGTGCTTAGACTGGGATGCTGAAGCTGGCTCTTTCAGTTACGAACATGGATGATTCAATTCATGGGACCTTTTGGTGCAGTTCACCTAAAATGAAGCAACGTCCCGTGAGCTAGCAGCTTCTTCTTCAATTTTTTTTAAGAAAACGGCTCCAGCCCCGGTTCCATTTCCATCAGAAAACGAAACCCACAGAGCTTCTTCTTCATTAGTTGCCATAAAATTGAGCAACATCAAGGTTGGTTGTGAAGCTCCTGGAATGCTCAACTATAATTTGGATATCATTTGTGCAGTTCAACTAAGATCGAGCGTGAAATGTATATCTCTGTTGGCACAAAAAAGGTGGAAAGGAGGGTGACCAACAAGTGATGAAACATGCATCAAATGAAAAGAAGCATGTTCCTTATCTGAATGGCAATCCTACAAGGACAGTAGCAATTTCTGAAGTAGTGGCATTGCTAGATATTAGTGTGGGCATTAGGATTAAGTATGACAACCGTTAAATACGACATTACTTTGGGCACGGGAGAGTAGGCGGACCAGGACAGTTGCATTTCTAACAAAAAGAACCAACTTATCTTAATGGGAAATTTTAGCAGGACATGTAAAGAAGTGCCATTGATTCATATTACTGGAGGCATTACATTGGAAACAACATTGGTTTAACGTGTCCTTACTTTTAACAGTGCGAATGCTACATTTTACCAGTGGCATTACATAAGAGTGGCTTGGGGCAACAAACATCAGAACAAGATATCTGGGTTGGTCCCATTTTTGTTCGGTATAGCCACCTTATACTGTGTGAGGCTAGCAAATCTAGTGCTGGACTTACTCTGTTGACTTGTCCCCCAGTCCCCACTTTCTTTCCTTTTTCAACCAATAGATCGGGTTTATATTGAGTTTGTACTATGTTTCCCTTTATTTCCCTATTAGACCTAGAGACCAGTTGGATAGCCAGTCTCTGCTACTTTTTGCCCCCATTATTTCCTCTTTCGACCAAGTCCTAGATTCAGGTAACAAATCCTCCCCCACCCCCACCCCCTTTCTTACTTGTTTGAACCAAGTAGTACTAGATTCAAGTGCATGAACTAGTTTTACCTCTTAAATGTAAAAAAATTATGTGGTTTTCGAACAGCCGATCGATCCTATCTACGAGGGGGCCTGAGAAATAGTAAAAGTTACAAATGCAGCGACGTCAGGAGCTCGGGAAGTAGAGCAAGGCCGGTTTCGAAGGAAGTTATACCTGATGGTCGCCGGGATGTCGCTAGGTGGGCGGCGGGAGGCCGGATCTGCCCACACTAAGGCAGCAACGAAGAAGGGGTCGGAGGCCCTCCCTCGCCAGCGGTGCTTGGGAGAGAACGGCAAGGCAGGCTGATCGGGACGCGCCCAGCAGTGGGTAAGAGCCGTCGCCGAGGACGACCGCGTGAATGTTGCACCTTCTCACCTTCCCCGGCGGAGAGGATCCGGCTGGATCTATGACCAGCGGTGAGCAGAGAGAGAGAGAGAGAGAGTGTGTGGCCACCGCTGTCGTGTTTAGATCTGGAGAGGCCGAGACAGTGTGAAGAGAGCAACACTAGCAAGCAAGCGCGGAGGCTCCTGCCTATATAGTGGAGTAGTACTTAGTTTTCTTTTGTCTACCGGAGCCGGCTTGACCTCGTCAATGACTGTCGAGAAGTCTTCATGCACGTGGCCCGGAGGCGCAGTTGTCGTCATTTTGATCTGAAGCGCCGGATTATAACATATAACACGAAAAAATGCCACATGACAAGAAATCATAACCTCACTGCCCAAAGGAGACAACATGAATCCCGACGGACAAACTAGACGAGGAACAAAGCTCAAATTAAAGATAAACTCGTAGAAAAGGGGTCCGTCGATAGATGTCCTAATTAACATAGCCGGCTTGACCTAGATGGCAGCCGAGTAGTCACTGTTCGTGCATGTGCCCCCAATGACTAGCCCAACTCAGTTGTCGCTGTTTAACCCTCGCAGTGATCCGAAGCACATGACACATAATTTTGCGAGATGACAAGAAACCTTTTTTTAGATTTCTCACCACAACTACAGCCATGTACAACACAGCCTGCACGATATGTAGACGATAGCCAATCCAGGCGTGTCTGCTGGAGTCTGGTCACATGCATGGACGAACTGATCTTCCGTGTCTTGCAGGGATCGTCCAGGCACCAACGTAGTACAACACTTCTCTAGTACTATCGCTCGTCTCCCTCTTCTATTAAGTCACCCGACTTGCGGGGCCGGGGAGTGTGCCTATGGTCGGTTCTCAATTGCCGTCCCACATGTGTGTGCGAACGCAATATGACGCGCGTTCCATTCGGAGAGCAGCGTGCCAGACCGACCGACCGTCTGGGGTGCGACGCGAACGCGACGGGCGTGCTGTATACTCCGTACATGTGTACCGCCGTTTTCTAGACGCTTTGCTCCATGGCGCGGGCGCAATCCATGGATACAAAATTAGTATTTGTATACTATTTAAAAGTCGAGGGCGGGGCTTTTCCTGCCCGGTAGGCGGCGGGACAGTTCCGCCTAGTCGGTTCGACAGAGACGCGAGAAGACGAGGGAGTAGGCTGCTGCAAACGTAGGGCTGTGTGATTTGACAGCGAGTTACTGCTGGACAGGTGGGGCCCCGTGATTTGACTTGCCATTATCATTTTAACTGCGGCGCTACGACCGGCGTGAGTCTCCCGATTCCTGACCACCTCCATACAGGTGCCTCTCCCAATGCTCCACCATGTAGTAGAGGCTGGCTCTTGCATGAGAGCCCACTTCTCCACTTTTTCCTTGCCTCTCTTTCCTCCACATATGCAAAAATGCCATGTAAAGCGCACTATTGTACTTACTTGCTCCTACAGGTGCTTAAGCTTGCCACATAGGCATAAAGTCTGATGTGGCAAGTTAATCAAGAAGAGAGAGACTAGTTTGGTGACCCAAGGAAGAAACGGTGCTAAGCGCGTGTACCTAGGTGAAAAGACAATTTTGAGTCTATAGCTAATTAAATGAAGCAAACTTAGCAACACCATTTCATTGGAAGAGGTCACTCCTTGGCAAATGCAATAAATACTAGTACTCCCTGTGTCCCATTATATAAGAACGTTTTTGACACTACACTAGCTAGTGTCAAAAACGTTCTTATATTATGGGACGGAGGGAGTACGAAGAAAGAGATAGAGAGGAGTAAAAAATACACTATAGCCAACCTTATAGCCAACCTTGTTGTAGTATGAGTGACTAAGTGATGACTATGTATGACATGCCAACATCAGATAGCCTAACGCACCGTGTTAAATCTCCAAGGGCGCGACCACGCGAGCGACGCGACGGTCGTGGTAGGCGCGACCATGATACGGGCTGCTGGCAGCCCTTGGATCTGAGATCAAACGGTCGCATGCTAAGTTGCTGAAAATTTGCAGAATAACCCTCCAGGATAGGATATTCACCCATAGGTCTAGAATCACGCCATGCAACCGTTCGATCTCCGATCCAAGGGCTCTCGGAAGCCCGTATCATGGGAGAATGGAAAGCCACTACCCTGCCGTTCGCACGCTGGCAGTTCGCTCCTACTCGTCCCCGCACGTCCTTTAATACTACGGCGGTTCGCTCCTAGTCGTCCCGTCCATTCACATTAGTACATTACGGCAGTTCCACTAATCCTAACCCTCCTCCCAAATCCATGGCGTCCCAAATCTCCCCGATCGGCGGTGAGTACAAGGTTAGAACCATCACCGGCGATGAGTTCGACGTCATCTACACCCGTTCTTCCGCGACGGTGAAAGGATGCCTTTCTCGCTTCAGACGCATGTTCGAAGACTCAGATGATGAGTGGGTCGCTGGGCTAGATGTTGAGTACACCACAGTCGTGGGACGAGAGAAGGATCTAAAGGACGAAGAGAGGAAGAAGCCCGCCGTGATCCAGGTTTGCGTGCATGACTTATGCTTGGTCTACCACATATGCCATGCCGACGTTGAGTGCCAGGATTTTAAGGACTTCCTCGAGAGCAACCTAGTCAAATTCGTTACTGTAGACTTTGGTAACGACAAAGAAGTCCTGCGTCGGATAGGCCTCGTTGTAGGCAACACCTTCGACCTCCAAAAGAATCGGCTGGTGTCCTCTCGTCAGCCTTCAATGCTGACCCTGGCAGGAGCCATGGTTCATCCTTCGTACGGTAAACTGGAGAAACCTCCATACACGTTTCATCGTCATGCATGGCAGCGGAATGTACTAGATATAGACCACATCCAGTACGCTGCAATGGATGGCTACCTTTGTTTCAATATCTACAAGGGTTGGATGAAGAGCAACAGCCAAGTTGGCGGTTCAAGCAAAGAAGTATCGGCCAAGAGGAAGAGGGACAAGGACGAAGTCGAGGACGTGGACGAGGACTCCGAGTAAGGTGGCAGTGTCGTTGCTCATGGTGGTTCTAATGCAGTGTCTACCGGAATAGTTGCAAAGTTTAATTTCAGGTGTGCTTAATTTAATTTGAGGGGTGTGTTGTGCTGAGCCCCCAGCAGAACTATGTTATGTTTCTTCTTGTTACTTTAACTCTTCAGTAAGTACATACTAGTATTTCTTACATTTCATCTTTTAGTTGGTATAGTACTACCACTCGTTTCTTCACATTATATACGTACAATATATATGGCCAACATCATATAGCCAGCAGTTTAGTTGTCAAAGAATTTCAGGGTGCTTAGTTTTGTCAAAGAATTCCAGGGTGCTTAGTTTTATTTGAGGGGTGGGTTGTGCTGGACACCATTATTGTGACTAGCCTTTTTAATAGTACTATATGCATAATTTGGCGACGAGCGCTCTCTATATGTACCACCTTTTTTTATTTCAAGTTTTGCTCCATGGCGCAATCCATCGATACTACTGCTGTACAAAAGTATACATTTTTTAAAAGGCTAGAGGGCGGGGCAGTCTAGCTTGGTCGGTTTCACGAGAGGCGAGGGCCTTTGTGATTTGACGGCTCATTACTGCTGGAAGGCGGGGCCTTGTGATTTGACTGCTCGTATAAATGCGCCGACGACCTGATCGAGGAGGAGCAAAGAACCGTGCGGTATACTCAAGTTTTCCACTGGAGTAGTACTGCGACGGAGGAGCACGAAACACGGCAGCCCAGTGCCATATGGCGATAAAAAATGATCTAATTTGCTAGTCATCTCATTGTTAGCATTGTTCTATTCATTCCCTCAAAAAACAAAAACCATTGTTCTATTCATGCCTCGCAGAGAACGTGACACGTGCGGCGAAACACCCGAAGCAAAAGATGAAACACAGCAGCAAAAGAAGAAGGAAGATTATCACCCCAAATGATCTAATTCGCCGCGGAGTCGTAACTGCTTCTTCATCGCCTCCACGACCTCCATCTCCTTGCGCGTCTCCTCCGCCATCTTCTTCATTCTGTCCATGACGCGGGATTTCTCGACGCGAGCCTTCATCATCTGTTCCACGGCCGCATTACGTACCTTGACAGCAGCCGGGTGCTCGATGCGGAGCTTCGCCAACTCCTCCTTCTGTTCCATGACGAGGGCCTGCAGCATCTTCATCGAGGAACTACTATTCTCATGCAGCTTCTTCCAGCCGGCGTTCTTCTCCTTCAACAGGTCGATCTCGTGGCAGAGCTTCGCCTTGTCCTCCTGAAGTCGCAGGATTTCGCCGGTCGCCTTCTTCTCCGAGGCAATGCTCTTCTTCAGCAGCATCACCAAGCCGGCGGTCAACTCCCCCTGCTGATTGAGCTCAGCGGGCATGTCGTCGAGGCTCTCCTTCAGCAACTCCATCAAGCCTTGGATGCACTCCTTCTGCTTATTGAGGTGCTTCTTGAGCTGATCGGGCATGCCGTCGAGGGATAACGACTCCAGCTCCGCCGGCTCGGCATGTTCGCCTCCGCGGCTAGGGCGCTCCTGGGAGCCATCGCCTGCCCGTGAGAGATCTTTCGAGGTCTCTGCGTGGCGGCGAGCCCTCTTTTTTTTCCGCAGCCTTGGTTGCCGCTCCCTTGTTACGAGTAGTTCTCGACCTAGAGCTCTGCTCACCGGCCATGGCAACGACGGACGAAGAAGAAGCACTTATGAGGAGGAAAGGTAGAGTAATTTTCGGTTAGGTAGTTCCCCTTTTTATAACCTAAGTACTAGCACTAGTAGTACTAATACCTGCATAGTGGGAACACGTTCAGGTTTGGTACGTACTAGTAGGTGTGAGCAGGCTTTCGAATGTGATGGGAACAAGGTAAAGATTAATTGATGGTTTTGGTTTCGAGGCCCGAAACGGCTCCCGATGAGTTTAGCGGAACATAAATTTCAAGTACTACACTGCTCAAATGCGTAAATATTATGTTACTGTCAAAAATTGGCACAAAATACGAAGGAGACCAATGGAAGTACTACTAGCAACCCACGATTTAACTACTCGCATGCGCGCAGTGGAGTAATAATGTCTTTCTTCCGCCCTCACGTCCACTCAATTTGCATGCGCTGTATTAATTGACCATCAATGAAGTGAACGACTTTACACGCGTCAAATTATCACATGGGGTGGATCTTGGTACAAAATTGCGTCCGCCCGTGTACCCGCGTGTGCGTGCGAGGGAATGAGTGCGTGCGTGGCGTGCGTGCACATCTTCGCTTCGTGCATGTACCGCCAGTATGGCTCAGGGAGGACGAGTACATTCTTCTGGAACCAGCAGCACGTCACTGTGATCAATCCACGCAAGGAGGTCGCGACAACGCCTCCACATGTGCCACGTGGCTTCATGAACTGTAAGAGAGACACTGTGTAGCGTGCCATTGGTATTCTAATTTACGTGTTTTGCACATACTCGAAGTACTAGTAAGGTACACGTGCATTGCACGCATCAGATTTTGCAACCAAATTATGAATAAATACCACACTATAGCATGTAAGCTCTGAGTCATATATGCGTGATGTAGCCCTTCGTTTAATTCTTATAGTTCATCTCATTCAAAATCAATTAGTTTTTATAAAAAAGCTAAGAACGCGTGAATAGGAAAAACATGGGATTATAGTGGAATGTCGTCTTGAATCCTACAGGATTGTACGAGTGTTTGATTGTGCATAGAAAAAACGCAGAATTCTTTCAAAGAGGTTTGAGTGGATGGGATGTTTCCTATGAAATCTAGTGCAAATGAATCATATGGAAAAATTCCTATGGTTTACAATCCTACGAATCAAACAACCAAGATAGGAAAAATTCCTAATGATTAGAATCCTCCAAAATTCCTTTGAGAATCCTTTGAATCAAAGAAGCCCTTAATCTATTTTATGATTCATGGAATTGTGCGTTGTAAAGCATAAAGTAAAAACAAATAATGGCAATTCAACTAGAAAAAAAGTTTGGGCAGTTATGATACGGAAGATTCTAGAACAAAAGAGAACCACTGTTGTTTTGAGGTTTGTGCATTATGCTTAAGTTCAACCATGGAGTCTGCTAGATTGTACATGTGGCAAAATCCGGTGGGGGGCTAGAAGATGGTGCGAGGGGCCGAGTGGAGGGAGACTATGAAGGAATGCACAAGTGCGAGATCGATATTTAGAGAGAGGGGGCGAACACGTGCGCTGTTGCACGCAGTGGCGGAGCCATGAAAAATAAATGAGCTAGGGGGCCAAGCATTGCTAATCCTTTACGAGGAGGGTCAATTCATGAAATTAAACCTTTTTTAGCAGCAATTGTCTAATGATCACATTCATATTAGCCTCGATATATAGTGATGTTAGGGGGGGGCAGGGCCCTTACTGCCCCCTGTCTTCGCCATTGTGCACGCGTCTGAGAGATGAAGCGGAAGGCATGGATGATGAGAGGGGGACGTTGGATATATAATTAATGTGGGTGTATTAGCTATTTATGTTAATCCTATATAGAGAGGTATAGATTGATCGATGTGGACGTGGGAAAGAGGGTGAGACCTCACTGGATATATCGATTGATCGGTTTGTGTGGAAAACTATGAAAGACCTAGCTATATACACACATACATAGAGGAACATCGATCGTTGCGCATGCACGCGTGAGAGATAAAGAATGCCCGGTATGATGGAGAGGGGGATGTGTGTGGGTGTGTGCCTTCATGGGAGACCGACCTGAAGAAAAAGATTGCATGCGTGCGATAGATAATGCCGACTGGTAGTGTGTGTGCATGCATGCACGAGAGAAAGTTAGTGGTACAATTATAAAGAGAAGACTACTGTGTGGGTGTAAAAGAATAGGTGAGGTCATAATCAATGTAAAGTTGAATTCAAATATTTGAATAAGAGATCCTGATGTTTGAAACCCATGCATGCATGAATATAACGGAGATCTGCGCGGTGTGGTTTGGAAACGAGCATGTTGTAATGTATACACATTGAACAAGGTCAGACTGATTTGAATTTGAGATACCGATGGCAGACATCATTTGCCCACGTCGCATCCGTGCATGGACACACTATTCTAATTGGAGATGATGGGCGGCTTTCGCATCACATATCTATATCTATACCCCTATATATATTATATTATATATTTTTTATATTGTGTGCGGGTAACTTTAACTTTGAAAGATGGTCGTTGGATGAGGCGAATCCGATGGTCCAAAGATGGCAAATTTGAGCACTATTGGCCGTTGGATATCATCTAGATTCCACCAGATTTCGCCACATGTATAATCTAGAAGACTCCATGGTTGAACTTAAGCATAATGCACAAACATCAAAACACAAGCACTTCTTATTTGTTCTAGAATCTTCCGTATCAGAATTGCCCAAATGTTTTTCTACATGATTTGCCATTATTTGTTTTTACTTTATGTCTTACAACGCACAATTCCATGAATCTTAAAATAGATTAGCTTTCTTATAAAAACTAGATGATTTTGAATGAAATGAACTATAAGAATTAAACGAACATCTACATCATGCATATATGACTCAAAGCTTGCATGCTATAATGTGGTATTTATTCATAATTTGGTTGCCAAATCTCATGCGTGCAATGCACGTGTACCTTACTCTAGTCTAAATGGTGTTTGTGTGTGTGTTGTGCGTGTTGAGGTGCAAATTGTCTTTTTTTGGGTACACGTTAAGCTTGTTCTTCCGAAATTTCAAGCCGCGCCTTGTTATGCCGAAAATTGAAGCTAGCGTCTCTGTCTATCGTGCTGCGAAACTCCCGCCTCTTCAACCCGCGCCTTGTTAGCCCGAAATATTTAAGATATATCTTTGTCTCGTTGTGCTCCGACAACTCCCTCCATCTCAACCCGCGCCTTGCTATTCCGAAATTACAACGCGCGCGAAAACTCCCACCTCCTGTGAAATCCCGACACGCGAAATGCCCGTGGTACCCCTGAACCGAAAGAACCGCCTCAAATCGGTGGGGGGTACTTTCGTAACTTACCCCACATTTCGGACAAGCGCGTCTCTAAGCCATGGTTCCCCACTGCCATCCCATCCGCCCACCCATTCGTACACCGAGGCCGCGAAAACCCGCGACGAAACCCCACACCCTGCTCCGTCCGCCACCCAGCCGGAGCCTCTTCCCCGACGACGTCGTCCACAGCAACACCTCGACGTCCCTCATCCACCGTACCGGATGAGGATCCGTCGTCGATCTCATCGTCCCGCCGGTTCAGCCACCCCGTCCTCCACCTCCAAGGAGCTGCCCCGATGTTCCCCTCCTCTTTCGCGCCACCTCCATTCCCACACCGCCGTCTTCACCTGCACCACCGGAAGAGCATCATCATCGCCATTTCCTCGGATGAAGCTGCGGCCTAATCGGCGCCACCAAAGAGGTTGTACACTAATCGCCGCATTTTCTTATTGATTCGATCTCACGGTGCTGCTAGCGCTCGGTCCCGAGCCGACACGGCGCGGCTCCATCCACGGCGGCGTCACCGGCCACTTCCTCCACGGCGTCGCTCCCTCGGCGACGACATCCACATCAGTAGGAGCTGCTGCTGCTTTAGCTCTCGCTCGCGCTGCTGCTCTGCTATTGCTCTCGGTCCCCTGCCTGGTCTGCTCTTGCTATTGCTCTTGCTCGCGTTGCTGCTCTCGCTCTTGCTCTTGCTTGTGATGCTGCTCCGATTTGGCTACACTTTAGGCGACTGAATCGACTTTTGGGTCAGTCGATTTTTAAGGGGTGGGCTCGCCGGGGTGAAGGAAGAACCAGCCACAGCGTGGAGGGGGGCTCGCCGGAGAGGTACCTGACTATCTATCTTAGGGTTCAGGATGGGGGCGATGGTCGCCGGCGGTGGCGGGGCGTTGGCGGGACGGTGGCGTGGGGATCGCCGGAGAAAAAGCTCGGCACGGGAGGGCCTAGAGGGATGACCGGGGCGGCAGCGGCCCGGCGGTGGGGAGTGTTTTCGGGGCGGGCGGGGCGGCGCACCGCCGGCCGCGGGCGGTGGGGGGCTGCTGTTTGGCCGATGGTAGCTGGCGGCTCAAGGGGGTGGAGGTTGAAGATGAACCACAGGCCCTTGATTTCGTATCCAACGGCTGCAAAATCGAATGACTAGAGATGAAAAAGTCAGTCGACCAACGTGTAGCCTCACCTTGCTAGTGCGTTCAGTTTCGACAGCAAAATTCAGTTTCGAGAGCAAAATTCAGTTTCAACAGTTAGGTTCAGTTTCGACAGTTAAGTTCAGTTTTGATAGTTAAGTTCAGAGATGAGCAGCTGATGTATTTTACATATAGCACTTTGTGGTTATGTATTTTACGTCATGTATTGGAGATGCTATTAGAATTCCACTCAGGTTAACGTTGTTCGTTGTCTCTCTTGTCCTGCTTCAGCCTCGGCGTCGTACAACTCACCGGAGCTGCTCCAACGACGAAACCCTCCATCACAGCGGAGCAGTACCTCGGGCTCCATCTCCAGACGCCTAAGATCTTCTTCCCCTCCTCCGACAGCAAAGTCAGCCGGAGCATCCTCACCGGCCAACCCAATCACGCTGAGATCGACATGGCTTCGCCAAAGAGGTTGTACACTTGTTGCATCTCTTTTTTACTCTACATGTTATATATATTGTCCACTGAGCACTCGTAGTAACGGGAAATACGATTATTTTATCCTACTATATGACAAGCAGTGAGGTACCAGGCAACTTAGCTATCCGTGATGGACTCTCTTGAACGCCATCATTATTTATCTCTGCGCGTTTGAGCTGTGCATTTGTCGATGGGCCTGGGAGTTGAGCTAGTATGGCAGTGGCCTGGGTCCAAAGTAATAGAAGTAGCACAAAAACATTTTTTTAGTGTAGGATTTTCCTTGCTCAAGCCTGCCTACTAGAATCGCCAGTGCTTGAAAGGAAAAGTGAATGAAAAACATAGGAATTGGAAAGTTTCCTATGGTACTACTTTTCATGAATTTGGTGCAAAGGAATGGAGCAAAGGAAAACTGTAGGATTTGTTCCTTTAGTGTCTCCTTGAAAGAAAAACCGTAGGAATTCTAATTTCCACTTCTCCTCCTTTTCATATTCCTATTCATCAAGCACAAGACTAAGAGATAGTAGCATAATAGCATTATAACCGTACATTTTCTTGTGGTTTGACTTAATCTCACCATGCTTTTTTGCATCCTGTGATCTTCCAATTGTTGTGAATCAAACACCCAGATTGGCAGAAATCCTGTGTTTTTAAATTCTCTGTTTTGCACGTGCATTCCTATCCTATTCCTGTCTATTTCCTATCCCTGCATTGTTAGAATCCTCAAATTCAAACAAGCCCTTACTCAATTACTTCTGTTACAGATATGTGTCAAAGAAAACCTTGTGTGGTTTGTCCTGCTCCTGCGGCGCTGTGTTCCACCCCAGCTCAGCTGCTCCAACGACGGAAGGGTTCACCACAGCAGGGATCCGCTCTCCAGACTGTCTTTCGCCGCCTCAGATCTTCTTCCCCGCCGCCGGCAGCCACGACAACTGCATTACCATCATCAACTGAGCAGATGACCTTGAGGACTACACGGGTCCGCAAGAGAGGTCGCACTCTTCCGTGTCTGCTTACGTTATGCGTCGCTTAATATGATGACATGCTACATTATCGTCGTGTTCACCTATTAGACTCCGAGTCAGGTCCAAACTAATGCTGAAACTTGAGTATTTAAATGGTTGTGGGGTACATATTGGGGCAGCAATCAGTACTATCTGTCTACTATCTGGTTAATCTCCGGTGTCTACTATGAGTTTCATGTTGGGTGCAAACAAACATTAAAGGAGCCATTATCTGTATTTTTTAACTAAAGCTATTATCTGCCTGCTATCATTGGTTTTGGGTCTATCCACAGTTTGCTACCATCACTCTGGATTTGTGCATGCACTCCTTACATAATCTCACTATGTTTTATTCCTATGCATGCCAGTTATTGTACACAATGGAACTGATCATGTAGAGCAAAAGAGACGAGCCTTGCGTGGCAATAAAATTTCATGCAGACGTCGTTCCATGGTGGGCGCAAAGGCAGCCCCCCCTCCACCCATTTCGGATCGTAATCAAGAGGAAGATAACTGTTCTGAGGGGGATTCAGAAGGAGAAGACCACTCCTATTTACCCCATGAGGTCTTCGCTCTAACTTGGCATGCTGATGTTGGTAATATCATGCATATGGTGCCTTGCATTGCTTACTGTATACATTAAAGATGTCATCTGCTTAGTTTAGACATGCTTTGTGTCAATGCCATCTGTTTAGTTTCTTTATCGTATATGTGAATCATGCAATGCCATCTTGTCTAGCCAGGCATCATATATGTGAATTTTGCAATGCCACCCTGGTTAGCCAGTCATCTTATATGTGAATTATATCATGCCATCATTTTTTTATTATGTGTTAAATTTGTCAACAATTTTAGTACATTCAATTACTCTTCCTGTGCATCAGCCATTCGGCACGGTCATGGAAAAATCTGGAGTGGAAACAAGGTCTTCAGAGCAGACAATGCTATCTGACGAAGCGCATGTCTTGCTGGTTACCGATAGCTCCTCAGAGGAGGATTCAGAGACAGATGACCAGTCATATTTCCCCCCTGAGGTGCATGCCCTAACTTGGCAGGGTTATGTTACTCATATCGTGCGTATGGTATCTTGCATTGCTATGTCATTTGCTTAGTTTAGACATGCTTTGTGTGAATGCCACCTGTTTAGTGTCTAATTACCATATATGTGAATTATGCAATGCCATCTTGTTGCAAGACATTATATATGTGAATGATGCAATGTTATCTTGTTGCAAGGCATTATGTATGTGAATTATGCAATGCCATGCTGTTTAGGCAAGCGTCATATATGTGAATTATATCATGCCGTCCTTTTTTTGTATTTCTCATTGCTTTTGTCGACAATGTTTGTATATTCAACTGCTCTTCCTGTGCATCAGCCATTTGAATTGGTGATGGAGAAATCTGGAGTGAAAACAAGGTCTTCAGAGCAGACAATGCTACCTGCTGAAGCAGATATCTTGCTGGTTACAGATAGCTCTTCAGAGGAGGATTCAGAGGCAGATGACCAGTCCTATTATCCCCCTGAGGTGTATGCTCAAACTTGGCAGGGTTATATTACTCATATAATGCATATGTTGTATTGCAATGCTTAGTTTTTACATCATATACACAATATTGAATGCCATCTCCTTAGTTGACACATCATATATGCAATTGCCCTCTGCTCACTTCCTTAGTATATAAATCATATATTTGAATTATGTCATGCCATGATGTTTACATAGACAGCATGTATCTGAATTATGGCATGCCAACCCATTTTCTAAAGACATAATATAGTTATATCATCTCATCCTGTTTACATAGTCATCATATTTTAAATTATGTCATTCTATCCGTGAATTATATCATGCCATCATGTTTCCATCGACGGCATGTTTGTGATTTATGGCATGCCAACCACTTTAATAGACACATCGTATAGTTATATCATGTCATCCTGTTTACATAGTCATCATATTTTGAAGTATGTCATTCTATCCTGTTTAGTTAGCCATCATACATGTGAAATTGTGTCATGCTATCCTGTTTAATTAGCCATCATATATGTGAAATTATGTCCTGCTATTCTGTTTGCTTAGACAACATAAATGTGAATTATTTCATGCCCTGTTTTCTTCCCTACTATCCATTGCACCTGTCTATCTTACAATGTCTGTACATTCAATTACTTTTCTTGTTTATCAGCCATTTCAATTGGAGGGAGTGATGGCAGTATCTGTGGGAGTAAAAACACGGTCTTCAGAAAAGATCGTGCTACCTGTCGATGCAGATAGAACCACGGTTGTACTTGCCCAAGAATCAGCCCCACCACACATAACCCACACTCATGCAGATTGTACCCCTACCCAGTTGGACAGAGAACCAGCTACACCCCTTCTAACCCCAACCCCAGCAGATAGACACCCAGTTCCCGTTGACACAGCACCGTCTCCACCACAGAGCACCCAAACACGAGCAGTTAGTAAGGCAACTGCAGTGCCCAAATCACGAGGACCACCACTCCGAACCCGAAGTCAACGCTTAAAGCAGAAGAAGAATTGTTCTCAGGTCAGGTTCCGTAGCTATGGTTCATACTACTTTGCTCTTGCATCACTGTATTTACTGATACCAACCAATTTCAAATTTGAAGGATGCAATTGAAACTCCAATGGCGCAACAGGTATGTTTTAAACCTGTTTCTTCAACGTGTTTGGCTGTTTGCTGTTGTAACTTGCTCTATGTTGATTTCAGTTTCAATTGAATAAACAGTTATGTTCTCATGCCATGCACATTACAAGTGTTGTTATTGCTGTGTAGTTTCCCACACTTATATTCTGTCTATGCTGCTTTGTCTTAAATAGATATGATTCGAACTGTATCTATCTTGATTTGGCAACATAAACTAGAATGATATAGACCATACAGTGACCATACTACATAGATATATGTTTGTTTCATGCTGTTATCCTGTCCACCTTACTACTGAACTGGTTTACCAAAATGAGTTTCATATACTACATTGTAAACCTGAGATGTGTTTGTTTGTTTCTCTTTTAGAACGCGGATAAAATATTGGAGAAGAGTACCCTGTTATGCAATGGTAAAGGAAGTAATGCAGATAAGGTTCAAGATAGTGAGACATCCCTGTTGGTCTCCAAGAAAGCTGATAAAAACTATATTGAGGACACTGAGACAACCCCAAAGTCCTGTCTTGATGTAGTGTTCGAGTTACTGGCTACCACTGCTGGCACCAGCTCTTCGAACTCGTTGCCTGAATCAGTTCGGCTTCTTGAGTCTCAACTTCAAGTTGAAAGACATCGATCAGATGTTATGCGACAGGAAGCCGAAGGACTGAGGAAGTCCCTGCAGAATTCAGATGCATACTTTCTGGTGCAACAGCAAGCGCTGGAGGACTTAAGCGCCAAACAAGAGAAAGTTAATAAGCTTGCTAAGCATCTTGCCAGCATTATGGGTACCCAGGATATTGTTTCTTGAGCTCTTCTGAAGTGGTTTCAGTTCTGGACTTGTTTTGCTGCGGCGTTTATATGCTGCTGTGTTCCCTATATTTGCACTGGTGGCGAACTTTGATGCCCAGTGGATGTAATATGTGTAATAGCCGTGATAGCCTAGTGTAAGTTGCTTGCTTATTTATTTCCTTGTTGTCTTGTTTATTTGTTTGCTTGTAGTCAGTGCAGTTCTTTTTCTGCGGTTTGCTAGTGGCTGCAATAACCTATTTTTTAAAACTAGGCCACAATAACCATGGGCTAATATTTACTGTAGTGACACTGGACCTACGGGCCGTAGAAACAGTGGGCCTTCTACGGGCCGTATAAACAGTGGGCCTTCTACGGGCCGTATAAACAGTGGGCCTTCTACGGGCCGCAGAAACAATGGGCCTTCTACGGGCCGTATCATCAATGGGCCTTATACGGGCAGTATGATCGATTGGCCAAACATGGGCCAATAACAGGCCGCATAATGGCCGTAAACGGGCTAGAGTTGGAATCGTCCGTTCATGGGCCGACCATAACGGGCCATCGTTAATAGGCCGTATTTCATGACGCTATGAAAACGGCCCAACGTGTTAACGGACCACAAACGGGCCGACTGTAACCACGGGCTGAATTTGGCCCATAAGCAGAAAATGACAGTAACGGGCCGTAAGTAAACGAATGCTGGAAATGAGCCCAAGAATAAATGGGCTCTGAGAAGGCCGAAAGATAACATGGGCTGGAAACGGCCCAACGGAATAACGGGCCCTTAATGGGTATAAAGTGATACACTGTTCATTACGGGCCAGTTTCACCACGGGCCGTTAATGGGTGTAAAGTAATACACTGTTCATTACGGGCCAGTTTCACCACGGGCCGTTAATAGGCCAAGAGTTACATAGGGCCTCATATGGGCCGAAAGACGTCATGGGCCATACATGGGCCAGAAGTGAAAACGGGCTGGAATCATATTGGGTGGCCCAGATGACGCTATTGGGCCTAATTCGGATAGGGCGTAACGGGCCTTGGGTTAGCGGGCTGTAAATGGGCTATATGCGAACAGGCCGTTAACAGGCTTTACATGGGCCGGCCCGCCACCTTTTGACCAAGTCAAACGGGCCGGCCTTTTCACAGGAATGGGCCTCTGTTGGGCCGTGCCACGTGTCGACGTATCATAGGCGCCTTCTGTCCAATGAGTGGATGACATCTGTCCCAACGGTGAGCCGACACGTGTTTCCTCCAGCCAATGATGATTTTACACGTGGAAAATCCCCATTGGTCGGGGCTGTTAACGGGTTATCGGATCCAAAACCCGACCCGATAGCTTAACGGCGTTCCGTTACGGTGGATGCCACGTGTCGGTCACCCTTGACGAAAGCACTTCTGTGACGCGCGATTTATCGTGATGGAAGTGGACACTTCCGTGATGATAATTTTGGTAATGTCATGGAACACTTCTACGACAGCATAGGTATGACTATCTTGATTCTATCATAAATTTGTCATGGATGTACATGCATGACAAAAAACGCGACCTACTGTGACAAACACATATCATCACGTAAGTGTATTTTTTTTTGTAGTGCAAGTATTCTCAAATCCATAAAAGTATTCAATCTGGTAAAACGAAATCTCAAAGAGAAAACTCAATTCGTCACAACAAGATAGAGAAGGATAAACACCATATGATCCAACTATATTAACAAAGCCCGCGATACATCAAGATCATGAGATCTCAAGAACATGAGAGAGAGAGAGAGATTAAACACATAGCTACTGGTACAAACCCTTAGCCCCGAGGGTGGACTACTCCCTCCTCATCATGGAGACCATAAGGATGATGAAGATGGCCTCCGGTGATGATTTCCCCCTCCGACAGGGTGTCGGAACAGGGTCCAGATTGGTTTTTGTGGATATAGAGGCCCGCAGCGGTGAACTTCCGATCTAGGGTTATCCTCAGGTTTTTTGGAATATTTGGGAATTTATAGGGTGAATAGGCGGTGCGGGTGGCCATCGAGGTGGGCACAACCCACCAGGTGGGTTGTGCACCCCTTGGGGCACCCCTCTGGTTCTTCTTGGGCCCACTGGATGTCTTCTGGTCAAAAAAAATCTCTAAAAGCTTTTGCTGCGTTTGGACTCCGATTGGTATTGATTTTTCTGCGATGTAAAAAACAAGCAAAAACATCAACTGGCACTGGGCACTATGTCAATAGGTTAGTACCAAAAATGATATAAAGTTGCTATAAAATGATTGTAAAACATCCAAGAAAGATAATATAATAGTATGAATACTTCATAAATTATAGATACGTTGGAGACGTATCAGCATCCCCAAGCTTAATTCCTACTCCTCCTCGAGTAGGTAAATGATAAAAGAAATAATTTATGAAGTGTGAATGCTAGCAAAGTGCATAAGTTTGACCAATGATAATTTCAATCACTTTTCCTAGCATCATAACATCAATTATTTCTTATAAAACTTCTCATATTAAAGTAGTAACCAATTCACTTGTTAAGGTTCAAACAATGAATTCTCTTGAAACTCAACAACCTACATTCTTAGTCACCAAACAGTTGCAATTCAATGTATTCAACATAGTCTAAGTAAGAGCTCCACATACTCAATCATCATATAGTCTTCCATGATTGCTACTACTCAATGCATATTCTTAGAACAAATGGCATCCATCGAACACAAAGAAAGATAGGGGCTTAATGTTCTCCCAACTCATTTATCATAGAGATAATTGTCAACAATAATAAATCATGATCAAATATATTTGACTGGTCATATGTGCCTAGATCTTTCCCCACCACATGATGCTTGCCAACTAGAGAAATTGAGGTTGAAATGAGAATTCATACTATTGACTCTTTGCATAAAAGTAAATACTGAAAAGCAAAAGATAGGCCCTTCATAGAGGGAAGCAGAGGTTGTCATGTGCTTTTTATTTTTGGATGGCCATAAAAGTAAATACTGAAAAGTAAAAGATAGACCCAAGGAACGTCACGTTATATTACCCCTTATGATAGAAACCTTTATTATGCAGTCTATCACTTGTATTACTTTTCCATCACAAGTTCGTACAACACTCAATTTTCCCTTACAATAAAAGATCAACCATATTTAGGAGCAATTTTTATTGCTTTATGCACCGATGACAACTTACTTGATGGATATTATTCAATCCATAGGTAGGTATGGTGGACACTCATGGCAAGAAACTGGGTTTAAGGGTTTTTGGATGCACAAGTAGTATCTCTACTTAGTACGGATTTTTGGCTAGCAAAAGATCCTAGGAAAACACCACATGTTGGAGGATCCATGACAATATAATTTCTATGCAAATATACACAACCATAACTTATTACGTTGTATTCCTTGTCCAACTTCAACTAATTTTCTCAAGTTTGAAAATAATTAATGGTATTTACAATCATAGAAGATGTCCAAGATAATATATTTGTATGTGAAAGTTCTCTTCCTTATACTAATCATTCAAATTGCTTGTATGACCAATATTGTGATTGATAAGCTTCAAAAGATTTCACTTTCTAAACCCAATGTGAAGCTACTACTATGCATGATGAGAACATATAATTTCAACTTCATGATACTCAATTCATTCAACAATTTACTCATAGGATATAAGTGAAGCACAAGAGTAAATGACAAACTACTCCAAAAAGATATAAGTGAAGATCATGCGAGTAGTTAAGTAAATAAGTAGCTATTTGAGGACTCTCTCTTATTTAAAAACTTTCAGATCTAAGTATTTTATTAAAACAACAAGAAAAACAAAATAACATGAAATTCTAAGAATGGCACGCATCATGTGAAGAAGCAAAAACTTAGGCTCAAGTAAGACTAACCGATAATTGTTGAAGAAGAAAGGCGGCATGCCTACCGGGGCATCCCCAAGCTTAGATGCTTGATACTTATTGAAATATTAACTTGGGATGCCTTGGGCATCCCCAAGCTTGAGCTTTTGTGTATCCTTAATTTCTTTATATCACGGTTTCCCCAAGTCTCAAAAACTTCATCCACACAAAACTCAACAAGAGCTCGTAAGATACTTAGTATAAATCAATGCAACACCTTATCGTTCTCCACTATAGAAAATCACTAAAATTATAATTTAACATTTCATACTAAATGTCTCTGCATATTTAATACTCCTATACTCAAATAGAATCATTAAACAAGTAAACACATGCAAACAATGCAATCATAACAACAATCTTTCTAAACAGAACATTATGTAAAGGATGAAGAAGGATCCATACTTTTCTGATTCGAAAAAATTCTGGAAACTTATCATACTGTAGAAAATTTATCATAGCTTATTGTGCAAAAAGTTTCAACATTTTATCACATTCTGACTTTTCTAGAGAATTTTTGCAACAACGATAGACTTTCTGTTTTGAAACAGCAACTCATATACTTGCAAAATAAGCATGGTGAAGGCTATACTTGACATTTTTATTGAAATAAAAGATCAAAACATTATTATTCATAACATAAAGCAAATACTAACAAAATAAAATGACCCTCCAAGCAAAACATATATCATGTGACAAATGAAAACATAGCTCCATGTGAGGTTACCGATAATGTTGGAGACGAAAGAGGGGATGTCATCTGGGGCATCCCCAAGCTTAGTTCCTTAGATCTTCCTTGAATATTACCTTGGGGTTCCTTTTTAATCCCCAAACTTAGGGTCTATTCACTCCTTATTCTTCTCATATCGATATCTCACCCAAAACTTGAAAACTTCAATCACACAAAACTTAACGGAACTTCGTTAGATAGGTTAGTATGATAAAGAGCAAACCGTTCACTTTCGTACTATCAAAGACAAGATTCATAATTGTTCTCACACAATTCCTACTGTAACTTATCATTTACACAATTTATATTGAGCAATATAAGCCATAGAAACTAGATAACAAGCAAACTATGCATTGAAAACAGAATCTGTCAAAAACAGGACAGTCTGAACTAATCTGTACTCCAACCATACTTGTGTAACTCCAAAAATTCTAAACAATTACGAAAACTTAAGAAATTTGTATATCAATAATCTGTAAAAAAATTGCAGATCAAAATCACGTTCCAGTGAATTTTGAAAATTTCTAGACTGAGCGCAAAAGATTTTGTTTTTGGACAAAATCAAGTCAACTATCATCCACACTATCCCAAAAGCTTTACTTGGCACTTTATTGAAACAAAAGAAAAAATGATTACTACAGTAGCTTAATCATGTGTACACACCAAAACAGTAAGGATAAATGTTGGGTTATCTCCCAACAAGCGCTTTTCTTTAATGCCTTTTTAGCTAGGCATGATGAGTTCAATGATGCTCACATAAAAGATAAGAATTGAAACACAAAGAGAGCATCATGAACTATATGACTAGCACATTTAAGTCTAACCCACTTCCTATGCATAGGGATTTTTTGAGAAAACAACTTATGGGAACAATAATCAACTAGCATAGGAAGGCAAAACAAGCATAACTTCAAAAAATATGACACATAGAGAGGAAACTTGATATTATTGCAATACCTACAAGCATATGTTCCTCCCTCATAATAGTCTTCAGTAGCATCATGAATGAATTCAACAATATATCTATCACATAAAGCATTATTTTCATGATCCATAAGCATAGAAAATTTATTTATTCTCATGAATAATAATGGGAGCAAACTAAAAAAATAACTATCATGTGATTGAAAATTAGAATCATGATGACAAGTTTCATGGTTATCATTATTCTTTATAGCATGCATGTCATCACCATAATCATCATAGATAGGAACTTTGTTGTCATAGTCAATTGGAAACTCTTCCAAAATAGTGGATTCATCATTAAATAAAGTCATGACATCTCCAAATCCACTTTCATCAATATAATCATCATAAATAGGAGGCATGCAATCATCATAGTAAAATTTCTCATCAAAACTTGGGGGACTAAAAATACCATCTTCATCAAACATAGCATCCCCAAGCTTATGGCTTTGCATATCGTTAGCATCATGGATATTCAAAGAGTTCATACCAACAACATTGCAATCATGCTCATCATTCGAAGATTTTGTGCCAAACATTTTATCGAATTCCTCTTCTATCAATTGAGCACAATTTTCCGATCCATCATTTTCAAGAAAGACATTATAAAGATGAATAATATGATGCAACCTCAATTCCATTTTTTTGTATTTTTCTTTTTGTAAACCAAACTAGTGATAAAACAAGAAACTAAAAGATTCAATTGCAAGATCTAAAGACATACCTTCATGCACTCACCTCCCCGGCAACGGCGCCAGAAAAGAGCTTGATGTCTACTACGCAATTTTATTCTTGTAGACTCGCGTTGGGCCTCCAAGCGTAGAGTTTTGTAGGACAGTAGAAAATTTCTCTCAAGTGGATGACCTAAGGTTTATCAATCCGTGGGAGGCATAGGATGAAGATGGTCTCTCTCAAACAACCTTGCAACCAAATACAAGAAATCTCTTGTGTCCCCAACACACCCAATACAATGGCAAATTGTATAGGTGCACTAGTTCGGCGAAGAGATGGCGATAAAAGTGTAATATGGATGGTAGAAATATATTTTTATAATCTGAATAGATAAAAACAGCAAGGTAGAAAATGATAAAAGTGAGCATAAACGGTATTGCAATGCTTCAAAACAAGGCCTAGGGTCCGTGCTTTCGCTAGTGCAATCTCTCAACAATGCTAATCTAATTGGATCATATAACCATCCCTCAACGTGTGATGAAGAATCACTCCAAAGTTCTTATCTAGCAGAGAACATAAGAAGAAATTGTTTGTAGGGTACAAAACCACCTCAAAGCTATTCTTTCCGATCAATCTGTCATAGAGTTCATACTAAAATAACACCAAGCTATTCTTTCCGATCGATCTAACCAAGAGTTCGTACTAAAATAACACCATATGATACAAATCAACCAACTCTAATGTCACCTAGATACTCCAATGTCAGCGCGAGTATCCGTGAGTTGATTATAAGATATGCATCAAACAATTTCAAATTCATAATACTCAATCCCACACAAAGAACCTCAAAGAGTGCCCCAAGATTTCTACGAGAGAAACAAATACGAGAACGTGCATCAACCCCTATGCATAGATTACCCCAATGTCACCTCGGGAATCCGTGAGTTGAGTGCCAAAGCACATATCAAGTGAATCAATATGATACCCCATTGTCACAATAGGTATTCAAAGCAACATATATATCAAGTGCTCTCAAATCCATAAAAGTATTCAATCTGATAAAACAAAATCTCAAAGGGAAAACTCAATTCATCACAACAAGATAGAGAGGGGAAAACACCATATGATCCAACTATATTAACAAAGCCCATGATACATCAAGATCGTGACATCTCAAGAACATGAGAGAGAGAGAGAGATTAAACACATAGCAACTAGTACAAACCCTCAACCCCAAGGGTGGACTACTCCCTCCTCATCATGGAGACCATAGGGATGATGAAGATGGCCTCCGGTGATGATTTCCCCCTCTGGCAGTGTGCCGGAACAAGTTCCAAATTGGTTTTCATGGATACGGAAGCTTGCGGCGGCGGAACTTCCGATCTAGGGTTATCTTCGAGGGTTCTGGAATATTTGGGAATTTATAGGGCAAAGAGGCAGTGTGGGAGGCCACCGAGGTGGGCAAAACCCACCTGGGCGCGCCTGGTGGGCGCAGGCGTGCCCAGGTGGGTTGTGCCCCCCTGGGGCACCCCTATGGTACTTCTTTGGCCCACTGGATGTCTTCTAGTCCAAAAAAATCTCCAAAAAGTTTTGCTGCATTTGGACTCTATTTGGTATTGATTTTCTGCATGTAAAAAATAAGCAAAAAACAACAACTGGCATTGGGCACTATATCAATAGGTTAGTCCCAAAAAATGATATAAAGTTTCTATAAAATGATGTAAAACATCCAAGAAAGATAATATAACAGCATGAATAATTCATAAATTATAGATACATTGGAGATGTATCAGCCCGTATTCTGAGGATTATCCTCACGGCTGCCCAAAGTCTTATGTCCTTGATGCATCGCTTGGTGCGCCACCCCCTCCAGCGACTGCGGATGCTGTGAACGCCTGGCAGTCATGTGTTGATGACTACTTAATAGTTCAGCGTGCCATGTTGTATGGCTTAGAACCGGGACTTCAAGGCGTTTTAAACGTCATGGAGCATATGAGATATTCCAAGAGTTGAAGTTTATTTTTGAGAAAAATGCCCGGATTGAGAGGCATGACACCTCCGATAAGTTATATGCTTGCAAGATGGAGGAGAACGGTTCTGTCAGTGAGCACATACTCAGAATGTCTAGGTATTACAACCGTCTAGCTGAGTTGGGAGTTGAGCTCTCGCCTGAGGCGATCACTGGCAGAGTTCTACAATCGCTACCACCTAGCTAAAAGAGCTTTGTCTTGAGCTATAACATGCAAGGGATGAACAAGTCAGTCTTCAAGATATTCGCGATGTTGAAAGTCGCTGAGTCAGACATCCAGAAGGAGCATCAAGTGTTGATGGTCAATAGAATCACCAGTTTCGAGAAGAGCAAGGGAAAGAAGGGAACCTTCAAGAAGGTTGCCAAAGCAGTTGCTCCTCCCGTGAAGAAACCCAAGGTTGGACCCAAGCCGGAAACTGAGTGCTTCTATTGCAAGAGAACTGGCCACTTGAAGCGGAATTGCCCAAGTATCTAGCCGACAAGAAGGGGGCCAACGGTAACAAAGGTATATATGATATACATGTTATTGATGTGTACCTTACCAGGTCTCATTGTAGTGCCTGGGTATTTGATACCAGTGCGGTTACTCACATTTGCAACTCTAAATAGGAACTACGGAATAGTTGAAGGATGGCGAAGGACGGTGTGATGATGCGCGTGGGAAATGGTTCAAAGGTTGATGTGATCATCGTCGGCACGCTCGCTCTTCGATTACCATCGGGTTAGTGATAAACCTAAATAATTGTTACTTGGTGCCTGCGTTGAGCATGAATATTATATCTGGATCTTGTTTAATGCAAGACGGTTACTCATTAAATCAGAGAATAATTGTTGTTCTATTTATGTGGGTAATATCTTTTATTGTCGTGCACCCATTGTGAGGGGTTTATTCTTATTCAATCTCGATAGTGATGATACACATGTTCATAACATTGATGCCAAAAGATGTAGAGTTGATAATGATGGTACCACTTTCTTGTGGCATTGCCGCTTGGGTCATATTGGTGTAAAGCGCATAAATAAACTGCATGCTGATGGACTTTTGGAGTCACTTGATCTTGAATCACTTGACACATGCGAACCATGCCTCATGGGCAAGATGACCAAAACCCCATTTTCTGGTACAATGGAACATGCAAGTGACTTGTTGGAAATCATACATATTGATGTGTGCGGTCCGATGAGTGTTGACACGTGCGGTGGATATCATTACTTTCTCACCTTCAGTGATGATTTGAGTAGATATGGGTATATTTTCTTAATAAAGCATAAGTGTGAAATGTTGGAAAAGTTCAAGCAATTTCAGAGTGAAGATAAGAATCATCATAACAAGAGATTCAATTCCTACAATCTGATCGAGGGGGATAGTATCTAAGTTATGAGTTTGGCAATCACTTAAGACAATGTGAATTGTTTCACAACTGGCACCGCCTTGAACACAACAGCATAATGGCATGCCCGAATGTCATAATCGTACCTTATTGGACATGGTGCATTCTATGATGTCCCTTTACCAATCTGCCGCTCTCGTTTTGGGGTTATGTATTAGAGATAGCTACATTCACTTTAAATAGGGTACCATCTAAGTCCGTGGAGATGAAACTGTATGAATTGTGGTTTGGCAAGAAACCTAAGAAGTCGTTTCTTAAGGCTTGTGGCTGTGATGCTTATGTCAAAAGGCCTCAGCCAGAAAAGCTCAAAACTAAAGCGGACAAATACGTCTTCATAGGATACCCAAAGGGGAAGATTGGGTATACCTTCTATCTCAAATCCGAGGGCAAAGTGTTTGTCGCTAAGAACGGGTCCTTTCTCAAGAAAGAGTTTCTCTCAAAAGAATTGAGTGGGAGGAAGATAGAACTTGATGAGGTTGTTGAACCTCTACTTCAACCAGAGAATAGAATGACACAAAAAGTTGTTTCTATGGCACCTACATCAGTTGAATAAGAAGCTAATGATAGTGATCAGGAAGTTTCTTATCAAGTTAATATCAAACCTCATAGGTCGACAAGGGTGCGTAGTACTCCTGAGTGGTATGGTAACCCTGTCTTAGAGGTCTTGTTGTTGGACAATGATGAACCTACGAGCTATAGAGAAGCATTGGTGGGCCTGGATTCTGACAAATGGTTAGAGGCCATGAAATCCGAGATGGGATCCATGTATGAAAACAAAGTTTGGACTTTGGAAGTATTATCTGAAGGGTGATAGGCCATTCAGAATGAATGGATCTTAAACAAGAAGACAGATGCAGACGGTAATGTCACCATCTATAAAGCATGACTTGTGGAAAAGGGGTTTTCACAAGTTCAAGGAGTTGACTACGATGAGACTTTCTCACCCGTACCAATGCTTAATGTCACGCCCAATATGCGATACTATCCTAAAGAGACTCGAAGGTCCCACCAAGGATAGGACCGCATATTGAAACGCTTTTGTAAGGTGGATATCATCACATCAACATTACACAATAATTGGGGATACATACAAGAGGCAAACAATGCCACATGAATACAACATCATCATACATAAGATCAACATCCGACTACGGATGAAACACAAAAAGAAACTCAAACGACATCCACCCTGCTAGCCTAGGCTGCCGACCTGGAACCTATCCCCTGATCAAAGAAGCAGAAGAACTCAACGCAAGCAAGCATCGCTCTCGCGTCATGATCATCGCATAACCTGTACCTGCAACTGTTGTTGTAGTAATCTGTGAGCCACGAGGACTCAACAATCCCATTACCGTGGGTATCAAGACTATCAAAGCTTAAAGGGAAAGGAAGGGGTAAAGTGGTGAGGCTGCAGCAGCGACTAAGCATATATGGTGGCTAACATACGCAAATAAGAGAGAGAAGAGAAGCAAAGGAATGGTCGTGAAGCTAGCAATGATCAAGAAGTGATCCTAAACTCCTAGTTACGTCAAACATAACCCAAAAACCGTGTTCACTTCCCGGACTCCGCCGAAAAGAGACCATCACGGCTACACACGCGGTTGATGCGTTTTAATTAAGTCAAGTGTCAAGTTATCTACAACCGAACATTAACAAATTCCCATCTGCCCATAACCGCGAGCACGGCTTTCGAAAGTTTATACCCTGCAGGGGTGTCCCAACTTAGCCCATGATTAGCTCTCGTGATCAATGAAGGATATACCTTCTCCCAGGAAGACTCGATCAGACTCGGAATCCCGGTTACAAGACATTTAGACAATGGTAAAACAAGACCAGCAAAGCTGCCCGGATGTGCCGACAAATCCCGATTGGAGCTGCACATATCTCGTTCTCAAGGCACACCGGATGAGCAAGACGACGGGTTGGCATAGACCCTGGTTGCCCAGGGGGCGCCGGACATCGCTCGGTTTGGACCAGCACTCGGAGGAGAACTGGCCCGGGGGGGGGGTAAATAAAGATGACCCTCGGGCTCCGGAAACCCAAGGGAAAAGGGGCTAGGTGAGGCAAATGGTAAAACCAAGGTTGGGCCTTGCTGGAGGAGTTTTATTCAAAGCAAACTGTCAAGGGGGTCCCATAAATCACCCAACCGTGTAAGGAATGCAAAATCCGGGAACATAACACCAGTATGACGGAAACTAGGGCGGCAAGAGTGGAACAAAACACTAGGCATAAGGCCGAGTCTTCCACCCTTTACCAAGTATATAGATGCATTAATTAAATAAGAGATATTGTGATATCCCATCATAATCCTGTCCACCATGGAGCAATCTTCAACTTCACCTGCAACTAACAACGCTATAAGAGGGGCTGAGCAAAAGCGGTAACATAGCCAAGCAATGGTTTGCTAGGAAGGTTGAAAAGGTTAGAGGCTGACATGGCAATTTGGGAGGCTTGATAAACAGGTGATAGGTAGCGCAGCATAGCGATAGAACGAAGCAACTAGCATAGCAATGATTTAGTGAGATCCAGGGTAGCGGTCATCTTACCTGAAATCCCGCTAGGAATAAGAACGAGTCCATGAAGAAGACGAACGGATGAAGCCGAACCAAGCATAGACGAACGAATCCTCACGATCGCAGCGAAACGGGAACTATCGAGAAGAAGCACACAACATGGTAAACACACAATACATGAACAAGGCATGATGCTCAACCAAGTATGATGCATGACAAGTCTACATGAAGCTACTCATGGCAAGAGGTGATGCATACAAGAGCAACACATCAAAGCAAGTTTAAATGAGGCCGGGAACAACATATAACAAATCCGGTAAGTCCTCATATGCAAATTTCGAAATTAGTCCAGATCTGAATAAACCTTATGTTCAAGTTGTTAAACAGCAAGTTAAAATGCACCATGTTGATCTACACAAAATTCTAGTCAAGTTACATATAAAGTTCATTAGATTTGGAGCTACGACCTAGAAGATATGAGCAAAACAAGTTAAACATGGCATTGATGCAAAATGCATATAAACATCAAGCAAACACCTCAAAACAAGGATGCAAGATGATAATATGTAACTACATGCAAATTCAAGCAAGTTTCATATAGAGCACGCTCAAAACGGAGCAATGGTTCAACACATACACTCCAAACAAGACATAACAACAATCTGCCCAAAACAGCAACTAGGCATATTGCAAGCATCGAAACAACATTCTACAACACCCCAACATGAGAACCAAAGGCATGGACGTGATGTACAGGTAAAGAATAACAAAACATGAGCACTGAGCTATCTCCAGAAATCACTAGAACATGCTCAAAAAGGCATGGCAAGATTGCAAATAATAACAGTTTCAGGATTAGCAGAAATAACATCAGGTTGCAATGTTTAGAGCTATCAAACAACATGCTATAGGAACTTATAATGGCAAACAAAGGCATGGCATGATACTAATAAATGCATAGAACAGAATTCCTTTAATGACCATGAGCCAAAAAGGATCAGAAGATATGATGGCATCCATGTAAACATGGCAAGTTATATGACAGATTCATACATGGCAGGAACAACAATAAGTAGGCATGTCGGTGAGCTTGTACCACTCATCACAGAGCAATACATGGCATGAAAAGGCAACCAACAGTAAGAAGACATGTTTATGAAGCTAAGAATGGCAGGAGAAAGTTCATAGGGTGCATGGATCACTAACAACAATCATGGAAACACTGAACCTAATGTTAAC
The DNA here is from genome assembly GCF_018294505.1 of Triticum aestivum. Lineage (NCBI taxonomy): Eukaryota > Viridiplantae > Streptophyta > Magnoliopsida > Poales > Poaceae > Triticum > Triticum aestivum. The sequence continues at coordinate 657,848,099 of NC_057798.1, read as the reverse complement.
AGGCTGACAACAACATTATTTAGCAAGTTTAGAGCATGATAACAACAATCTAAAGCAAGACATAAATACAACCAGGGGCATGAATGGATAGAGCATAACATGTATATCAAAACATCCTTAGTGAACATCTCCAGATTATGCATAGAATGACTTATAGCAGCAAGTTTACATAGCATCACAAAATAACAGATTCAGCCTAGCAAATCAGCAACAGCAAGTACCCTACTTAAGAAGCTTGATGCACTCACTACAAGACTCACAAAAATACATGGATTGCACCTCTGTAAAGATGGCATGATGTAGTTCAAAACACATGTAGAGCTCATGATCATAGGATGCACACATCAAATGCAACAAAAATAACAAATCACCAAGTTATAACAGTTTCAGCAGATTAACAACATATAGCACTCTTGCAACGATGATTCAGGCATCAAGATGAACTCAAACAAACATGCGACAATGTAACAAAGTGAAGAGCATCTCATGATGAACATTTTGATATATCATATGCATGAAACGGAGCTACTATGACGGAGTTATGATGCGATGAACAGGGCTATATAATATAACAGAAAATAAGACGAGGATTTCGGGGTCAACCCTAAAGTTCCAGATCTGGATCCGGGCGCGGAAGCTGAGGTGGCCGGAGCGAGCTCGCCGGGGTTGGCGAGGAGGAGGCCTGAGAGGGGGCCGGGGCCGGCTGGGGCATGGTCGCCGGCGAGCTTGGGCGGCGAGGAGGCGACGAGGCGACGGCGAGACGGCGTGGCGGACGGCGGGACGGCGCGGCGAATGGAGGGACGGCGCGGCGGCCGGCGAGACGGCGTGGCGGACGGCGGGACGGCGCGGCGAATGGAGGGACGGCGCGGCGGCCGGCGAGACGGCGTGGCGGCGGGGTCGAGGCGAAGGCGGCGGGCAGCGGCTGGCGGCGGGGGCGATGAGGCGGTGGCGCACTCGGGCGCGGGCGGTGGAGACGGGCCGCGGGGGCCCCGCGTGGGCCTGGCGGGCCGGCGGCGGCGCGCGGTGGACGGGGCCACGTGGCGGCGTCCGGTTGGCTTGGGAGGAGGAGGGCGGACGCGTCCGGCGTGCGGAGGAAGAAGGGGGCTAGGGTTTGGACCCGGATTTCGGAGGGGGAGGCATATTTATAGGTAGAGGGAGTTAGGAGTGTCCAAATGGAGAGCGGTTTTCGGCCACACGATCGTGATCGAACGACCGAGAGCATGGAGGGGGTTTGGATGGGCTCATGGGCTGTGGTGAAGAGGGGCTGTGCTGCAAAGAGAAGGGGGTTTCGGGCTACGCGGTTAACTGTTGGAGTATCAAACGGACTCCAAATGGCACGAAACTTGACAGGCGGTCTACCGGTGCTATACCAAGGCCGCTTGGCAAACCACGGTCCATTCTGAGAATGTTTTTAACCCGCTCATGAAACAAGGTCTGAAAGGGGACGACGGGGCACGACGAGAGGTCTGGACTCCGAACGGACAACGGAGAGAACCAGGAGGACCCGAACGGATGCAAGTTTTGAAAAACATGCGGATGAAATGCAGATGATGACATGGAAAAATGCAACACGCAAGCAAATGACATGGCTACTACGGCAAATAACTGGCAGACACCTGGCGCATCGAATTCGGGGCGTTACAACACTCCTCCACTAACAAGGGATCTCGTCCCGAGATCTTAGGACCGAGACGGAAGGGAAAAGGGATGAGGTGAAACAATAACTCAAGAGAAGAAGCAAAGAATCGAGAGCACTCGAGAATAAGAGAGGAACGGCGAGAATGATGATAATCGAAAGCTCATGGAATCAGATAGACTATGAAACCACTCCAGTTTGATCGAGATAAGAAACGACTAAGACTGAGAGGATTTAGGCAGCACTCCGGCTGAAAATGGAAGGAATAGAACATGAACTTCACAAGATAGGATGGGACTTCTTGAGATGAACAACACAATGCATCCGGAAGAATTGAAAAAAATTGAATGAAAAGAACTTAGAAGGAAGGATTGAATAGAGTTGAATATCTGAGAAGAACGAAGAAATGCAAAACTCCACTTCAAAAGTTATGGAGAATTAAATGCAGCTCGCGAATCAAGAAGAAGAATACTTGAGCTTCGCCTACAAGAATCTTGATGAACACTTGAGGAATGAATTAAATCATGACGAACCACCATGAAGAACTCCGGTGACAAAAGATGATGAGATAGGAATGAAGGATGAAAGAATAAGATGAGCCTTGCGATGATTTAGATGGAGGTTCCGACGAGATGGCTGAGGAAACTTTGAACTCCAGAAAAGAAAAGATGAAAAGACCTGGAACTAGAATTTATTCAACAAGAACAAACTCCGAAGGAAGGGATTACTCACTTGGATGAAATAAGAATAAGATTTATTGTATGCTTATCCTTCATCAAATTAAATTGATGACATGGATTTTGCATATTACTTATTCTTGTTGGAAAAAGGATTAAGGGGAATATGGTGCAAAACTTGAGAAAGTCTTCATGAACCACCGGTAGGATTGGAAAGAACGAATGGATATATGTGAAAAGAACGGAAATAAATCTTGAACGAACCACCGTAAGAAATGACAATGAACAAAGAAAAGAGAAAGAATCGCCAGGAAGAATTAGAGCAATCACAAAGATACTTGAGGGAATTTAGAGAAAAGAGAACGAAGAGATCGCGAAGTGATTGAAGAATACTTGAACGAAGCACCAGAAGAATATTGAGACGACCGAAAGGGGCACAGACGTAGAATAATTGGAGAACGAATTCGAAAACTTAGAACGAAGAAATATTCCAAAAAGATGGTCTCCGGATGATCGAGAGGGAAAGCAACTCCCGAAATGCATCGAATGATTGAAAAGAATTTTCATGATTGAAATAATTTGATGGGATGACATCGAGCTAGCACCGCGAATCTCCGGGAGATCGGACAAGATTTAGAAGGAACTCTTCTTCGATCTTCAAATGACGACAAGAAACAGCACCAAAATTACTGAGATACTCCGGTAGAATGAAAAAGAGGAAGGGTTGAACCAAAGATGAAAAGAATTTGAAAGCGATCTTGGAGAAGGCATGTGATTGATGAAATTCATTCTTACGTCACACTTGAAAAGAATTGGGAATTGCTCCGAAATAATTAGAAGAGTCAGGTAAGATCCTGGGAAAAGACCTGTGGGTTAGGGCCCACTGAAGAGAAAAACACCGTTGGAGAGGGATGTTGAACAGATAGATGATGCACTGGAACAATTGAAATATTTGAATGAGGTGACAACCTCAAATTAATTGGAACACAGACGAATCCCCTGAGATGTCTTGAGAACTCCAGAAGGATAAAATGGCGAGATACGAACGAGCAGGGAGAACACTTGATCGAAGGAAATGAATATGATCAACCCAAAAAAAACTTGAATTGAGTCCACCGGAAAAGAGATGAAGAATGTCAAACAAACGAGAATTCACTGGTTGAAACAATTAACAAACGACTGAAGAGGCTCTGCATGAATGAATTAGCTTCTCGAGTAGATGCTCAGACTCCGGGAAGAAAAGGGGTGGGAGGGCGGGAAAAACAAAGGCAACTTGGAAGGGGGGGAGTCGATGAATAACTTCAAGCAGAAACACCGGTTGAAAGAATGCAAATGCTTCGCACGAGTAGGATGGATACTCGAGTATGGACTCCGGCTTTGAGAAGGAAAAGGGGTGGGTGGGTGGAAAAAAGAAAAAAACTAAGGATTGAACTTGGCAACAATGAAGAGGCTCGAGTCAACTGGACGAGAAATGCACCGGATGAAAAGCGAAGAGAACCAACGACCGGAAAACCAACTGCGTGATCCTAAAGAAAAATTTGAAGGGGAAGAGAAGTAATTCACAACACCTACGTCAAGATTCCTTACCAGAGCAACGAAGGGGCTGAGGAGTAAAAAGAATTCCTACTCTCCGAGATAACTAGACTCCAAAAATAGTTTTCTTCTAGACTTAACAACGGCCAAGCTACACGATCAATCAAGGGGGCTCCTATGGTCGGTCGAGGCTCTGATACCAACTTGTCACGCCCAATATGTGATACTATCCTAAAGAGACTCGAAGGTCCCACCAAGGATAGAACCGCATATTGAAACACTTTTGCAAGGTGGATATCATTACATCAACATTACACAATAATTGGGGATACATACAAGAGGCAAACAATGCCACATGAATACAACATCATCATACATAAGATCAACATCCGACTATGGATGAAACACAAACAGAAACTCAAACGACATCCACCCTGCTAGCCTAGGTTGCCGACCTGGAACCTATCCCCTGATCGAAGAAGCAGAAGAAGAACTCAATGCAAGAAAGCATCGCTCTCGCATCATGATCATCGCATAACCTGTACCTGCAACTGTTGTTGTAGTAATCTGTGAGCCACGAGGACTCAGCAATCCCATTACCATGGGTATCAAGACTAGCAAAGCTTAAAGGGAAAGGAAGGGGTAAAGTGGTGAGGCTGCAGCAGCGACTAAGCATATATGGTGGCTAACATAGGCAAATAAGAGTGAGAAGAGAAGCAAAGGAACGTTCGTGAAGCTAGAAATGATCAAGAAGTGATCCTGAACTCCTACTTACGTCAAACATAACCCAAAAACCGTGTTCACTTCCCGGACTCCGCCGAAAAGAGACCATCACGGCTACACACGCGGTTGATGCGTTTTAATTAAGTCAAGTGTCAAGTTATCTACAACCGGACATTAACAAATTCCCATCTGCCCATAACCATGGGCATGGCTTTCGAAAGTTTATACCCTGCAGGGGTGTCCCAACTTAGCCCATGATAAGCTCTCGCGATCAACGAAGGATATATCTTCTCCCAGGAAGACCCGATCAGACTCGGAATCCTGGTTACAAGACATTTCAACAATGGTAAAACAAGACCAGCAAAACCGCCCAGATGTGCCGACAAATCCTGATAGGAGCTGCACATATCTCGTTCTCAGGGCACACCGGATGAGCAAGACGACAGGTTGGCATAGACCCTGGTTGCCCAGGGGGCGCCGGACAACGCTCGGTTTGGACCAGCACTCGGAGGAGAACTGGCCCGAGGGGTAAATAAAGATGACCCTCGGGCTCCAGAAACCCAAGGGAAAAAGGGCTAGGTGAGGCAAATGGTAAAACCAAGGTTGGGCCTTGCTGGAGGAGTTTTATTCAAAGCGAACCGTCAAGGGGGTCCCATAAATCACCCAACAGCGTAAGGAATGCAAAATCCGGGAACATAACACCAGTATGACGGAAACTAGGGTGGCAAGAGTGGAATAAAACACCAGGCATAAGGCCGAGTCTTCCACCCTTTACCAAGTATATAGATGCATTAATTAAATAAGAGATATTGTGATATCCCAACATAATCCTGTCCAGCATGGAGCAATCTTCAACTTCACCTGCAACTAACAACGCTATAAGAGGGGCTGCGCAAAAGCGGTAACAAAGCCAAGCAATGGTTTGCTAGGAAGGTTGAAAAGGTTAGAGGCTGACATGGAAATTTGGGAGGCTTGATAAACAGGTGATAGGTAGCGCAGCATAGCGATAGAACGAAGCAACTAGCATAGCAATGATAGTAGTGAGATCCAGGTTAGCGGTCATCTTGCCTGAAATCCCGCTAGGAAGAAGAACGAGTCCATGAAGAAGACGAACGGATGAAGCCGAACCAAGGTAGATGAACGAATCCTCACGATCGCAACGAAACGGGAACTATCGAGAAAAATCACACAACATGGTAAACACACCACACATGAACAAGGCATGATGCTCAACCAAGTATGATGCATGACAAGGCTACATGAAGCTACTCATGGCAAGAGATGATGCATACAAGAGCAACACATCAAAGCAAGTTTAAATGAGGCCGGGAACAACATATAACAAATCCGGTAAGTCCTCATATGCAAATTTCGAAATTGGTCCAGATCTGAATAAACCTTATGTTCAAGTTGTTAAACAGCAAGTTAAAATTCACTATGATGATCTACACGAAATGCTAGTCATGTTACATATAAAGTTCATTAGATTTGGAGCTACGGCCTAGAAGATATGAGCAAAACAAGTTAAACATGGCATTGATGCAAAATGCATACAAACATCAAGCAAACACCTCAAAACAAGGATGCAACATGATAATATGAAACTACATGCAAAATCAAGCAAGTTTCATATAGAGCACGCTCAAAACGGAGCAACGGTTCAACACATACACTCCAAACAAGACATAACAACAATCTGCCCAAAACAGCAACTAGGCATATTGCAAGCATCGAAACAACATTCTACAGCACCCCAACATGAGAACAAAAGGCATGGGTGTGATGCACAGGTAAAGCATAACAAAACATGAGCACTGAGCTATCTCCAGAAATCACTAGAACATGCTCAAAAAGGCATGACAAGATTGCAAATAATAACAGTTTCAGGCTTAGCAGAAATAACATCAGGTTGCAATGTTTAGAGCTATCAAGCAACATGCTACAGGAACTTATCATGGAAAACAAAGTAATGGAATGATACTACTAAATTCATAGAACAAAAGTCCTTTACTGACCATGAGACAAAAAGGATCAGGAGATATGATGGCACCAATGTAAACATGGCAAGCTATATGACAGATTCATACATGGCAGGAACAACAATAAGTAGGCATGTTGGTAAGCTTGTACCACTCACCACAGAGCAATTGATGGCATGACAAGGAAAGCAACAGTAAGAAGACATGTTTATGAAGCTAAGAATGGCAAGAGCAAGTTCATAGGGTGCATGGATCACTAACAACAATCATGGCAACATGGAACTTAATGTTAACAGGCTGACAGCAACATTATTTAGCAAATTTAGAGCACGATAACAACAATCTAAAGCAAGCCATTAATACAACTAGGGGCCTGAATCGATAGAGCATAACATGTATATCAAAACATCCTTAGTGAACATCTCCAGATTATGCATAGAATGACTTGTAGCAGCAGGTTTACATAGCATCACAAAATAACAGATTCAGCCTAGCAAAACAGCAACCGCAAGTACCCTACTTAACAAGCTTGATGCACTCACTACAATACTCACAAAAGTACATGGATTGCACCTCTGTAAATATGGCATGATTTAGTTCAAAACACATGTAGAGCTCAAGCTCATAGGATGCACACATCAAATACAACAAAAATAACAAATCACCAAGTTATAACAGTTTCAGCAGATTAACATCATATAGCACTCTTGCAATGATGATTCAGGCATCAATATGAACTCAAACAAGCATAGCACAATGGAACAAAGTGAGGATCATCTCATGATGAACATTTTGATATATCATATGCATGAAATGGAGCTACGATGACGGAGTTATGATGCGATGAACAGGGCTATATAATATGACAGAAATAAGACTTAGAGGATTTCGGGGTCAACCCTAAAGTTCCAGATCTGGATCCGGGCGCGGAAGCTGAGGTGGCCGGAGCGAGATCGCTGGGGTTGGCGAGGAGGAGGCTGGAGAGGGGGTCGGAGCCGGCCGGGGCACCCGGATCCGGCCGGGGCGCGTTCGCCGGCGAGCTTGGGCGGCGAGGAGGCGACGAGGCGACGGCGAGATGGCGTGGCGGACGGCTAGACGGCGCGGCGGCGGGGTCGAGGCAGAGGCTGCGGACGACGGCCGATGGCGGGGGCGACGAGGCGGAGGCGCGCTCGGGCGCGGGCGGTGGAGAAGGGCCGCGGGGGCCCCACGCGGGCCTGGCGGGCCGGCGGCGGCGCGCGGTGGCCGGGGCCACATGGCGGCGTCTGGTTGGCTTGGGAGGCGGAGGGCAGACGCGTCCGACGCCGGGCGGACGCGTCCGGCGCGCGGAGGAAGAAGGGGGCTAGGGTTTGGACCCGTATTTCGGAGGGGGAGGCATATTTATAGGTAGAGGGAGTTAGGAGTGTCCAAATGGAGAGCGATTTTCGGCCACACGATCGTGATCGAACGACCGAGAGCATGGAGGGGGTTTGGATGGACTCATGGGCCGTGGTGAAGAGGGGATGGGCTGCAAAGAGAAGGGGGTTTCGGGTTACGCGGTTAACTGTTGGAGTATCAAACGGACTCCAAATGGCACGAAACTTGACAGACGGTCTACCGGTGCTATACCAAGGCCGCTTGGCAAACCACGATCCATTCCGAGAATGTTTTTAACCTGCTCACGAAACAAGGTCTGAAAGGGGACGACGGGGCATGGCGAGAGGTCTGGACTCCGAACAGACAACGGAGAGAACCAGGAGGACCCGAACGGATGCAAGTTTTAAAAAACATGCGGATGAAATGCAAATGATGACATGGCAAAATGCAACACGCAAGCAAATGACATGGCTACTATAGCGAATAACTGGCAGACACCTGGGGCATCGAATCAGGGGCGTTACACTTAAGTCCGTCAGGATCATGTTGGCAATAGCTGCATTTTTCAATTATGAAGTCTGGCAGATGGATGTCAAAACAATGTTCCTTAACGGTTTCCTTAAGGAAGAGTTGTATATGATGCAACCGGATGGTTTTGTCGATCCAAAGAATGCTGACAAAGTGTGCAAGCTCCAGTGATCCATTTGTGGACTGGTGCAAGCATCTCGAAGTTGGAATCTTCACTTGATGAGGTTATCAAAGCGTTTGGGTTTATAGAAGTTTATGGGGAAGCTTGTATTTACAAGAAAGTGATTGGGATCTCTATAGTGTTTCTAATGTTATATGTGGATTGCTTATTGGAAACAATATATAACTTTTGAAAAGCGTGAAGGAATATTGGAACAAGAGTTTTTCAATGAAGGACCAAGGCAAAGCTGCTTTCATATTAGGCATCAAGATCTATAGAGATAGATCGATACACTTAATAGGAGTTTCATAAAGCACATACCTTGATAAGATTTTGAGGAAGTTCAAAATGGATTAGTCCAAGAAGGGGTTCTTGCCTGTTTTGCAAGGTGTGAAGTTGAGTAAGACTCAATGCCTAGCGACTACAAAGGATAGAGAAAAGATGAGTGTCATCCCCTATGCTTCTGCCATAGGCTCTATCATGTATGCGATGATGTGCATGAGACGAGATGTCATCCTTGCCATAAGTATGGCCGGAAGGTTTCAAAGTGATCCAGGAGAGGAACATTGGACAATGGTCAAGAATATCCTTAAGTACCTAAAAAGGACTGAGGAAATGTTTCTTGTTTATGGAGGTGATGAAGAGCTCGTCGTAAAGGGTTACGTCGATGCAAGCTTTGACATTGTTCCATAAGACTCTAAGTCTCAAACTGGATACGTATATATTCTAAAACGAGGAGTGGTAAGCTGTAGTTCCAAGAAAAGTGCGGTACCTGATTCTACATGTGAAGCGGAGTACATAGCGGCCTTGGAGGCAGCAAAGGAAGGTGTCTGGATGAAGTAGTTCTTGACAGATCTTGGAGTTGTGCCCAGTGCACTGGACCCAATGACTCTGTTCTGTGACAACACTAGTGCTATTGCTCTAGCCAAGGAACCAAGATTTCATAAGAGGACCAGACACATAAAGCGACACTTCAATTCCATCCGTGATGCGATCAAGGAGGAGGACATAAACATTTGCAAAGTACATATGGATCTGAATGTTGTAGATCCGTTGACTAAACCTGTTGCACGGGCAAAACAAGATCAACACCAGAATTCTATGGGTGTTAGATTCATTACCATGTAATACTAGATTACAGACTCTAGTGCAAGTGGGAGACTGCTGGAAATATGCCCTAGAGGCAATAATAAAGTGGTTATTATTATATTTCCTTGTTCACAATAATTGTTTATTATCCATGCTATAATTGTATTGACAGGCAACTCAAATACATGTGTGGATACATAGACAACAACATGTCCCTAGTGAGCCTCTACCGGACTAGCTCGTTGATCAAAGATGGCTATGGTTTCCTGGCCATAGACATGAGTTGTCATTTGATAATGGAATCACATAATTAGGAGAATGATGTGATGAACAAGACCCAGACTATGAACGTAGCATATGTTCGTATCAAGTTTATTGCTATTGTTTTCTGTATGTCAAGTATTTGTTCCTATGACCATGAGATCATGCAACTCACTGACACCGGAGGAGTACCTTGTGTGTATTAAACATCACAACATAACTGGGTGACTATATAGATGCTCTACAGGTATCTCTGGGGTGTCTGTTGAGTTGGCATGGATCAGGACTGGGATTTATCACTCCGTATAATAGAGAGGTATCTCTGGGCCCACTCGGTAATACAACATCACAATGAGCTTGCAGGCAATGTGAGACTTAGCCACGGGATCTTGTATTACAGAACGAGTAAAGAGACTTACCGCTAAAGAGATTAAACTATGTATGGAGATACCGACGATCGAATCTCGAGCAAGTAACATGTCGATGGACAGAGGGAACTGCATACGGGATTAGCTGAATCCTTGACATCAAGGTTCGATCGATGAATATCTTCGTAGAATATGTAGGAACCAATATGGACATCCAGGTCCCGCTATTGGTTATTGACCGTAGAGGTGTCTCGGTCATGTCTGCATAGTTCTCGAACCTCCAGGGTCTACACACTTAACATTTGGTGAGGATATAAGTATAATTGAGTTATTGTGTTGGTGACCATAGGTTGTTCGGAGTCCCGGATGAGTTCCCGTACATGACAAGGAACTCCGGAATGGTCCGAAGGTGAAGATTGATATATAGGACAGAGGGTATCAGAGTCCGGAAGTGTTCCGAGGGGTATCGGGTTATCGCCGGAAGACCGAAAGGGGTTTCGGGAGGGGGGCAAGTGTTGGGGGGCCTCATTGGCCAAGGGAATGGGGCACACCAGCCCACAAGAGGTTGGGCGCCCCCCTCACGCCATCCCACGCCACCAGGAAGGGTGGTGCACCCCCCTAGGGCAGCCCCCCTGCTTGGTGGGGGGCAAGGAACCTGGGGGGCCCACCCAAACCCTGGGGCACCCCATCTATGGCCGCAGCCCCCCTGGGGCAAACGCTAGCCCCCCTCTTCCCTTCCCTCATATATATAGAGGTGGAGAGGGAGGGCAGCCGCACCCCTCATTGCCACGGCGCTGCCCTTCTGTTCACACCAGATTTTGGCATGGTCAATAACTTAATTAATATGTCCTCAAATGGAGAAGTGATCTACATAAAAGAGTTCCGTATTGTCCATATGAACATCTTTGAAGTTTGGCCCATCGCCATCCGATCTCATCTCGAAGGCCGAAGTTGTGTTCGAAATTCTGAGATTTTGTATTCAGAACACTATTCAGCTGATTACACCCCCAATACAGTCTCATATTGAAAAATATTCTAAAGAAATTGTCTTCGTTTTGTCGAATCGATCGATTTTGATATAAAAATAATCCAGATCCGAGTTCGTATGCAAAAGTTAGAGCAATCGGAGTGCAGCCCTATCACGAGGCGAGATGTGGCGCGCCCCACCAGACGCATGCCTGATGGGTAGCGCGAGGGAATACCCTGTTAACAGTCAAGATTTCTTTTGGGCTCGTTTCCATCCGAGAACATTTACCACCTTAAAAATTAACCGCAAGGTATAGTCAGTTTAAACCGAACAGTTTTGGAAAGTTCGGACAAAACCAATCCGAATTTGACCAAGGTTTTGGACGTGATTCCAAGCCTTTTCTTTGCACGGGAAGTCCAACCGCCTCTTATATACCTAAGGGGTGACGTCCGATTGAATAACAACACACAATCGCAAAACCCATCTATTTTTTACCCTAGTTTTACATCTCTTCCTGGTTCTTTCTCTCTCGTTCTTCGTTCATTCTTCGTGTTGAAGGGCAGCGATCCTCGAGGCTCTAGGGGCGGGCGAACCAACCTAGGGCAGCCCATAGCCGCTGCACGTCCAGACGGGGTCCCTCCCGGGCGCATGGGGTTTCAGGTCCTGAAAAGCACCCGCCGAATTGCTTGCGTACCACGCTTCCGGACGGGTCTCCTTCGACGTGAGTTGCGGTGCATCACCCTCGGCGTTGGAGGTACACGATGACGTGTTCGTGTGTGAACACACTTTTTGGTGACTCCGCTGGCAAAGAAAGGTCAAGAATCATCGTCAACCATGTCTAATCTCCCTAAGCCCTCAGAAGTTGACGCCGATAACATCATTAAGCCCGGTCTTGATGAACTATCGGATGAACATCGCCAAGCCTACGAAGCGCGCAAGAAGCAGCATGAAGAGGCTTTTGAGGCGCTCAAGAAGAAGCACGAGGAGGAGGATTTGGAAGCGTTTCTTTCAAGTTTCAAGAAGGGCCGTCAAGGCAACATCACTCCGATTGGAAACTTCAATTTTCCTCCCCTCATCGACGAACAAGATGTAATCACTGTGAGTGAAGTTTTTTTCTCCAGAGCAAGTGGCGGTGATTGAAAGTCTTGTTAGTAAGGGTAATGTGATGGCATACAATTCTTTTGTGGCTAGTGCTAATGCTCAGAAAAATATGCCTCCATCATCTAGTGGTACTGCTGGTATATCTGAAAACCCTAGTCCAATTTTACCTATTTCATCGGCACCACCTATGCAACAACAATATAATATGCCTTGAATTTTTACCCTACTCAAACCAACCAGCTTGTGGCTGCACCTACGACCCTAATCCTATTATGAGTGTGCCCAATTCAGCGTCAACGCCGAATCACTTTGTCACACCATCCATAGGCGCAAGCATGTTTGGTCTTCCGCTGAATTATGGTTCGGCGCCCATCCCACAAGTTGCACCAATAGCTAGTACTCAGGTTGCTCCTATGCCATTGCCACAAACATCTTTGTCTACCTTGAATCCAATTTTAGCTAAATTAAGGGAGGATTTTCATAAGATGTTTCTAGAAACTTTCAGAAACGAGCCGAAAGTAAAGAGTCGTGTGTATCAAAAGCCTTATCCTGAACACTTCGATGCAATTTCTTACCCTCAAGGTTATAAGGTTCTTGATTTTGTTAAATTTAGTGGTGAGGGTAAGAAAACAACTTGGGAGCATGTGAGTTAGTATCTAGCACAGTTGGGTGAAGAAGGTTCCATAGAAGAGTTGAAAGTGCGTTTATTTCCCTTGTCTTTAACTGGCACCGCATTTTCATGGTTTGTTGCTTTACCACATGTCCACATGGCTCAATTCTCTTATGGTCGCAATTAGAGCAAAAGTTTCATGATCATTTTTATAGCGGAGATAATGAGCTAAAGTTGTCACATCTTACATCGGTTAGGCAAAAACATGATGAATCGGTCACCGATTATGTCAAGAGATTTAGAGACATAAAAAACCGATGTTATATCTGAGTGATAACTAAGAGAGACTTGGAAGATCTTGCTCTTAATGGTTTGAAAACTCACATTAAAGAGAGGCTAGAAAGTTATGAGTTTTTGAGCATTAATCAAGTCTTACAAAAAGCTTTGGCTCAAGAGAGTCGAAGTAAAGAGATTCATAGGTCTACAACCGATCGTCCTAGAATGCATATGGTTGAACACAATGATGATAATTCGGACGATGAGGTTGATGTTTGTACTACTGAGTTTGTTTGGTCCTCAAAGGCCAAACCCTATACATGCAATGCTCTTAAGCCGATTCGCAAGAATCGTGATGAGGAGATGAGGTTTACATTTGATATATCTAAGTGTGATAAAATATTTGATGCTCTCTTGCAGGATAAGATGATTAGAATATCACACACCATACCGCCGTTTGACGAGCTGAAACGGCGTGCTTATTACAAATACCATAATTCATTTTCTCATGCTACTAACGATTGCAATGTTTTTGATGATAGATACAATCGGCCATTAATGATGGATGATTGAATTTTGCTGAGATGCAAGTTGATAAACAACCTTTTCTGATAAACACCATGGACTTGGAAGGAAAGAAAATGTTAATTCTGCCTAGCATAGCCGAATCTGCTAATAAAGATAATGCTGTTATTGGTGAACCCAGGAAAGGCAAGGAGGGCAACAAAGTCTTGGGAAGATAGGTTGTGCTTGATAAGCAACCCGATGGCAAGGAAGTATTGAAGATCACCATAAAAAATCCTGCACTCGGGGGGCAACCACAAGTACAAGAAGATACTCATGTTAAATTTATCAAACCCAAGAATTCAGAAGTTGGCAAGTGGGGAAAGAGTGAAGCTAAGCGCAAGCGAATCAAGCCAACTTTTGATATGCTGCTATCCAAATATGCAGGTCAAGCGGCCGGTTCTACCTCTAATCGACCATCACATTCGAAGCGTTCAAGATCGCTTCCGGAGCAAGAGTTTCGACGCTATGCAAGGCCATATGTGTCATGGGCGCCGACACCATGGATGTCTTAACCCTCCTATATGCCATATTACATGAGAGACTTCAATGGAGGATGGGGGCAGCCCCCAATGGCTCCTTATGCTTTCCATATGGGGTGGAAAACACCTAGAAGGCCTGCTCGATTATCCCACCCAAGGCCGTTTGAGTTATAGTGCTAATCGGCTAATAAAAAATTCTCCATGTAAGGCCAATAAAAAAGTGTGGCGTGTTAAGTCACCTAATGCAGAAATTTTAGAATGCTACAAGCAAAAGGAGATCAAAAAGCCGGTTGTTGGTAATCTGGCTACTTCTAATGGTGATATTGTTATTGTTCAGCAGGGTTCCATGGTTGATGATCATGAGGCAAGCACAAGCAAGGCCAAACCAAGGGATCCCAAATATACTCAACCTAAGTGGTGTCCTCCCGGTTTAACTAAGACCATGAAAAGGAGATTACAATGCATGAGGAACCACGAGAAGGTAGAACACAAAGAAGAGAGGCAAAGGGACGAATTGTTTAGTGAAATTCGGCCCATAGCACTCATAAAACAAGTGTGGAGGCCTAACAAAAACAAAACAGAGATGCTTCTACATTAGCTGCAGCAACACCTTCACCACCAAAAGAGGATGATACAACCCCTATTACATCGTCCACACTACCTGAAACATCCCCTTCAATTGAGGAATCTTTAAGCCCAATATACACATTGGGAGATGAAGACGAGATGGTGGATTATGAATCTACGCCGGTTCGGGAAGTTATGGATATTAAAATGGTATATTACTTACCTGCCGACTTTCATGCTATTGGTGAAGAATGGGAGGTAGCCCGGCTGAATTTTGGTCCTAAGAATGCTATTTTCGAGAAGCCAAGAGAACCGGTGAAACACTTGAAGCCATTGTACCCCAAAGGTCATATTAACAGATCGCCGGTTGCTAGGATCCTCGTTGATGGTGGTGCTGTGGTAAATCTTATGCCCTACTCGGTCTTTAAAAAGTTGGGGTTAGATGATGATGCATTGATGAAGACCAATATGGTACTTAATGGATTCGAGGGTAAAGAAAAGACAGAGGCCAAAGGTGTGATGTGCATGGAACTCACCGTGGGAAGCAAAACTTTGGCCACCATATTCTTCATCCCCGAGGTGCAAGGTAGCTATAGTGTTATATTAGGGTCGCGATTGGGTTCATGCTAACCAATGTGTGCCATCTACCATGCATCAATTTTTAATACAATGGATCAATAATGAGGTAGAAATCATTCACACGGATAATTCGGCTTGTGTTGCTTTGGCCGATGCATCGGTGGATTGGAATCATCTCGGAGTTTGATTTCCTTAGTGCTAAAAGGAATAGGTTCATTCCCATCTCTTTAAAACCGATTGGTGGTAATCGGTTACAAGGTATGATATGAACCAGAAGTTAAAATCAATGGCCGATATAAAATTATCGCCCTAAGCATAAACATAGCTGATACATCGTCCTTAGAAAAAACATCATGCAAGTTATTTTTTGGCACACAAGTTTGCCAAAAAACAGGGGGGCATGTGTTGACACCAGATTTTGGCACGGTCAATAACTTAATTAATATGGCCTCAAATGGAGAAGTGATCTACATAAAAGAGTTTCGTATTGTCCATATGAACATCTTTGAAGTTTGGGCCATCGCCATCCGATCTCATCTCGAAGGCCGAAGTTGTGTTCGAAATACTGAGATTTTGTATTCAGAACACTATTCAGCTGATTAAACCCCCAAGACGGTCTCATATGGAAAACCATTATACAGGAATTGTCTTCGTTTTGTCGAAACGATCGATTTTGATATAAAAATTGTCCAGATCTGAGTTTGTGTGAAAAAGTTAGAGCAATTGGAGTGCAACCCTATCATGAGGAGAGATGTGGCACGCCCCACCAGACGCATGTCTGGTGGGTAGCGCGAGGGGATACCCTGTTAAAGGTCAAGATTGCTTTTGGGCTCGTTTCCATCCGAGATCGTTTACCACCTTAAAAATTAACCGCAAGGTACATCCAGTTTAAACGGAACAGTTTTAAAAAGTTTGGACAAAACCAATCCGAATTTGACCAGGGTTTTGGACGTGATTCCAAGCCTTTTCCTTGCACGGGAAGTCCAGCAGCCTGTTATATACCTAAGGGGTGACGGCCAATTTAATAACAACACACAATCGCAAAACCCATCTACTTTTTACCCTAGTTTTACATCTCTCCCTGGTTCTTTCTCTCTCGTTCTTCATTCGTTCTTCGTGTTGAAGGGCAGCGATCCTCGAGGCTCTAAGGGAGGGTGAACCGACCTAGGGCAGCCCATAGCCGCTGCGCGTCCAGACGGGGTCCCTCCCGGGCGCGTGGGGTTTGGTCCTGAAAAGCACCCGCCGGATTGCTTGCATACCGCGCTTCCGGACGGGTCTCCTTCGACGTGAGTTGCGGTACATCACCCTCGGCGTTGGAGGTACACGGTGACGTGTTCATGTGCGAACACCTTCCTCTCCCTCGTAGTTCCTCTCTCTCTCTCTCCCAGATCGCTTGGTGAAGCATTGCTGAGATTGCTCCACCACCACCGCCACCACGCCGTCGTGCTGCCGGGAACTCGAGCTGCTACTTCACCATCGCTCGCTGGATCGAGGAGGTGAAGGCGTCATCAAGTCGTACATGTGTTGAACGCAGACGTGCCATCCGTTCGGCACTTGATCGAGAGTTAGTGGACGGGTCTTGATTGGATCGTGAAGACATTCGACTACATCAACCACATTTCTTAATGCTTCCACTTTGCGATCTACAAGGGCATCTAGATGAAATCTCTCCTCTGGTAGATTTTCATCTCGTAGATCGATCTTGGTGAACGTAGGAATTTTTTTGTTTCCCATGCAACGTTCCCCAATAGCAGGGCTAGGCCCGCGCGGCGGACAACGGCGTCGGGGCCTTCTCTTTGCCTGGCGTTGGGTCTCGCGATGGGGATGCTCGGCTCCTCTCTGCTGCACTGCATGGCTGCTCTGGCGCTGCCATGGTCTGCCTGGGCCTCGAGTCGTGTCGGCTTCACGCGCTCCTTGGCGCTGCACGGCTCATGCCGTCTCACCGCGTCCCGTGCATGGGAGGTGGTTGCATGTGGATCTGGATGGCTGCGGCTGGATCCGGCTTGTCCGCGTCTGTGGCTCGATGTGGCTGGCTTCGAGGGTTGTCCGGTAGTTCGGCCTAGCGGACTAGCGGTGGGGTGGCAGCCCTCCCCTCCGTCTCAGGTGATTTGTGGTGGCTATGGGCGTCTCACGGCGGTGCAGCGGGTGCGGCTGCTAGATCTGACTGGGTTTGGTCTGTTCTGGCTTGCCTGTGTTTGCCGGCAACGATGAAGGAGGTCGCCCTGCGCAGTGTTAGCCTGCTCGCTGTGTTGGGGGTGCCTGGACCAGTGGAGGTACTGCGTGGGAGTGGTGGTTGTGCTACTTCGGGTGAAAGCCTGGCCGGTGCTTGCTGGCCAGCGGCGACGGCGTCCGTGGGCGTCGTTATCCTCCTTGGAGGCGTCGTCAGGGAGAACTGCGCATCCTCAACTCCCGGATCAAGATCTTCGGGCGAAAGTCAAGATCCCGCTTTAGGGTCGGGCGGCTGCGGCGTCTTTAGCGTTGTTTTCCCTCTTTAGGGCGCCGTCTTGACAATCTTGATTCCATTGGTGCTTCCGGCGGGCTGGACTTGCACAACATTGCGATCGGCTGGTATCTGTCCGACGACGTGGGCAGTTTGGCGTTGCGACTCGTGTGGCGACGACTCTAGTGGCGAGCGGAGCTCGGTCGTGGCTTGTCCTTCTGATGTCCACGGTCCGGTGAGCCAATGGGTACGCCTACACTGCTTTCGTGCTGTGACAGAGAAGTCGGAGCTGCGGTCGGTGGTGCCACTGCGGCAACGATGACTCCATGAGGGTGGTTTTCAGCGGGCGGTGCTCTCCGGATGTTGCGTTGGACTAGGTCGGTGCGAGGCGTGCAACTTTCTCATGTGAAGCTCTTCAGCAAAAATTCGGAGCTGCCATGTCCTCGACGCTTCGGTCGATTGTTTGGTGTTTGTGGCCAGGTTGTCCTTGTGTGTCCCGTGGGGTGTTATAATCTAGGCTTTTACGGTTTTTGTTATAATCTAGGCTTTTACGGTTTTTCTCTAATTAACCGGGCAACTCTATCAATGAGAATGACAAATCTTTTGACTCGTTTAAAAAAATACCTTTTGAGGTACAGTTAATATGATCGGAGGGTACCACGTTCAGCTTGGAAGGATCGTGCTACCTAAGCAGATCGCGGCATCTTTAGAGCCTTCGCTTGGATAAATTATCAGTATCACACTGGCCTCGGAACTTGAAAGCATCGTGCTGGCTAGCTAGGCAGCGGCGTCTTTACTCCCATGGATGCAAATCCCGATCGGTGCTGAATTTTGTTTACTGGTTTCTATGGAACAGCTTGCTCTATGTTAGTAGTACGATGCTTACACTTCCTTAATCTTCACGCAATCAGTATATATATAATTAATCTCTGCATCGTAGTACGAATGACCAGAAATGGTTGCTATTTCTTTTGTTTTTATTTTTTTTCTCTCCATGAATCAAACTCTGAATTGCCATTCATAAATAGCCAAAAAAAGAATGAAATAATGTTCTTGCCAAGACACATCTCCCACCCAGCTCCATCATCAGAATCACTTCTATCGATCCTAGTAGTAACAATAATTCCTAAGCCAGCCCACACTCCTTCGGGAAGCCATTGGGGAACCTCTTTTCGTCGGTGCAGTAGTTGTAGATCATGTACTTGCCCTGCACCTCCCTCAGCTGCTGCTGCTGCTTCACGTCGTCGTCCAGCCGCCCTCCTCCCCGTGCCCGGTCCATCCAGCCGGAGCTGGAGCCGGAACCGGAGGGGTTCTGGTCGCACGCCCACGAGCCGCCGGCGGTGGGCGCGCATCCGGAGGCGGTGTAGTTCCGGAAGTAGGCGATGAACGGCGCCTGCGACCAGTCCGTCTTGACGCGCCCACCCTGGGTCGCCCAGTCGTCGGCGTTCCACAAGCACCCGAACAGCCGCATCGGCTGGTACACCGGGAAAGGCACGCCGGCGTCCCAGTGGTTCTTGAACTGCCGGATCGGCACGCCGTCCACCAGGATCCTGCAGAAACAGACCAATTATATCTTAGCATTCAGAGTTTCAGACATGTCGAGCAGAATGCTGGTGTGTACACTAAGGTGAGGCTTACAGGATCTCGTCTGTGTTCCAGACGATGGAGTAGGTGTGGAAGTCCTGGGTGGGATCGAACCAGAGACGGTACTGCACCTCCCTGCCGCCCTCGCCGTTGGCGAAGATGTTGGTGTGCAGGGTGTAGGGCTGGCCGGTGGCGTTGCCCAGGAACTCGAGGTCGATCTCGTCGTGGGTCTTCCAGTCCTTCTCCGAGATCATCTGCACCACAGCACACAACGTATATACCATTAATTTGCGAGGAACTCGTGCATGCCGTGCATGGATGACGAGACGATGGACATGGCATGGTCACTTACATATATGGTGGTGACGGTGCCGGCGGAGTTCCTGGGGATGAGCTTGATGTCCACGTCGATCCTGGCAAAGAGGTAGGAGGTCTTGGACTTGAAGGCCGACCCCATGGCGTGGTCCAGCATCAACTCGATGGTCTGGTCGCCGTTGCCGTCGTTGAGCACTTGCGTCTGCCCCCACAGTATCTGTAGCTGGTCCGCCGGGCGACCACCGGCCACTGGAGAGGCCCAGGCGGCGATCATCAGCGCAAGAGCCGATAGGCTGGCTAGGAGGCCCTCCGTAGCTAACGCCATGGCTCCTGCGGAGTGAAGTGAGTGACTGTAGTGTGCGGGGGCAGCGAGGCCGGGCACGGTCAAGTGAAGGATATATGCAGACTCGACTGAGAAGGTGCGGCAGGATTACCGGGGTCAATGCACATGAGGATCGATGCCGCCGGATCGATCGCATCGAGCTCGGCGGCGCCTTTAAATTCTTGGAGGATGTAAACAAGTTCGGTCATGGGCTGGCTGCTCGTTCAGTGAAGACCTAGGCATTGAAAATGTTGGAGGGTTCACAGTCAGTAATGGCGACGCAAGATGGGCAAAGATGCGAGAAGTTGACAACCTGGTTTAAGTGTCGGTTACGTGTCCGGCGACGAGTGAACTGCGGCACACATTGTGGCTTCAATATACTGCATCTGTGACTGGGTTCGATGGAACTGGAGCAGAGCAGACATTGGAAATATGGACGGTTAGATCGCGGGCGGCGGAGGGTAGCTGAACTTGGTTGTTCTGTTAAAAACTTAAAACATCTACTGATGTGTTATACTGATGCAAATATATTTCACCGCTCGCCGTGGTCGCATCCGCTCTGCGCCAAATGCAGGCAGCTGGCTTCTGGCTAGAAAGCATGCGGGCGCGGGAAAAAGGTTTTTGATGGGCCAGATTAGTCAAAAGCGGACATGGCAACGGTTCGGACGGGCGCAACCCC
The DNA here is from genome assembly GCF_018294505.1 of Triticum aestivum. Lineage (NCBI taxonomy): Eukaryota > Viridiplantae > Streptophyta > Magnoliopsida > Poales > Poaceae > Triticum > Triticum aestivum. The sequence continues at coordinate 657,827,306 of NC_057798.1, read as the reverse complement.
CTTCCCTAGTATGTCTCCGGTTTATGAATTATTATTTTTGCGTTTGGGCCGTCGAACGGACCAATGCAGGATCGCGTTGAATAACAAAACACGTCCGGACCTTATGGTCCGGACGGTTGAGGGTGGTTGAGGGTCGGCGTTGAAGATCCCCGAGACGACCAACTACAGGTTCTAGAGGTTTGTTGCATAAATTACCATTTATTGGTGTGATTCACTGCAGTTAGCTCGAATCCATCATTTGATTCGGTTGAGATGAATTCTGATGGATTGGCCCCACCTGTAAGTACACGCATGACAGAAAAAAGATTGCATAAGTCAACCAACCGAGATGAGCTCAAAATTTTCAAGACCAGTGTTGGGTACATGTATGATTTTCTTATTACTTATCCATTTTCTGAACCTTAAAATTCAAACAAAAAATTTGAATTCCAGAATTCAATAGCCAATGGGTACATGTTGTTTCAAAATTTTACATTTTGAAAATCTTGTGAATTTGGTCAATTGGATCATACATGTACCAAGTATTGATCTGGGGCAATTGCAACTCATTTGCACCAGATTTTGGTATGTATTTGTGTTAGCATAAATCTTTAGAATTAATATGAACATGATCTTAATCTCGTGATTGGAACATATAAATAGTGTGGTAGTGGATATTGACCAGATTCAACTCAGGCCATTAGAAGGAGACCCATGTCTGTAGGTGTCAGGGTGGGCAGCGGAGATGTAGACGGCAGTAGGGTTACCGTTGGCACCATGTGGTGGCTGACGATGGTAAACGACCTTCATCTCCTTTAGAACCTTATTAGAATCTGGTGTTAGAGAAGGACTTGGCCTCCCGTGTAAGATTGTTAATTTTCAATAGGAGGGGTCATTTTCCTTTTATACTATGTGCTAGGGAGGTGGGACCAAGATCAAGTCGTTGGTTTGGTGCCCCTGATACATGGGACGTTTAGCTCTGCCATTCTCAACCAAAGATCAACTTCATCAATCGGTAGTTTTAGTTGGCCAACTAATATGGTTAGTTTTTATAATTGCCATATGTGCACTTATTAGACTAGCTATAGTGGAGAGTAACTTCAAGAGAACATACACATTATTCTAGGCTATGTTACTACCTTCGTTGTGTGTATATAAAGTGTGGTGTCATGCAAAACTTCCTTCACTTCTTCGGTACAACCCCCTTAAACACATTGACGGACCAGATTTACTCATACCCCTTCGTAAGAAAGGGTAGGATGGTCCTTTAACAAAATACGTCACCCAGACCGTACCCAATAGGGAGTAGTAAACTGGGCCAGCCCAGCAGCAAACGATGCTGTGTATTGGACTTGTAGTGAAACAGTGGGAAATCCTAAAAAAAATGCTTCCAGCTGGAATCAGTGTGGTGTCATGCAACAACTTCCTTTATTAGGTTATAGACTCATATTGTATTGGGATATGTGATGGTACGATAACAAGTTAAATTACTCAATGTGCCTCTCTTCTCATTAACTCGATGCAGCATAGGCAATTTTGTTGAGTTAGAGCTTATGTTACTCCTCAAGTTACTCCCACTATAGCCAGACTTACAAAGTGGGACCGAGCTGTGAAGAATCATGTCAACCGAGTCAAATGATAGATTAGAGCTTACTGTAACAAGCATGTATAGCAGGTGTTCTGCGCAAAACCAACCTTAATAGTTTTTTTGAATATTAAGGAAAATATTAATGAGCGAGCCCAGGACACGAGAATGTTAAAGAAAATAATAATGGGTCCAGCCCAGGACGCGTTGGGGGCGTCTGTTAGCACAGAGTTGGGCTCTCCAAATGAACTAGCATACGACGTATACATCACGGCAGACAACCCCTCATACATACAACAGTGGGATACGATATGTGAAATGTCTGTACTACCCTTTATATGTTTTAGAGGGGGGTTGTATCGAAGCGGGACTCAACTTCCTTTATTAGGTTATAGACTCATATTGTACTGGGATATGTGATGTTACAGTAACAAGTTAAATTACTCAATGTGCCTCTCGTCTCATTAACTCGATGCAACATAGGCAATTTTGTTGAGTTGGAGCTTATGTTACTCCTCAAGTTACTCCCACTATAGGCAGACTTACAAAGTGGGACCGAGCTGTGGAGAATCATGTCAACCGAGCCAAATGATAGATTAGAGCTTACTGTAACAAGCATGTATAGCAGGTGTTCTGCGCAAAACCAACCTTAATAGTTTTTTTTTTGAAACTGTCGGGGGGGGGGGGGGGGGGGGGGGAAGGGCTACCTACCTGAATATATTTCAAAAATATTTTGTTACAACCTAGACAAGGCGAGAAGTAAAGTAGTCCCGGCACAGGCCGGCGTGAACTTTGTCCCCCACCTTCTTAAGGCGATGAGACCACAATGTGAGATCCGCAATGATGCCCCTAGTAACATCCATGGGGTGAGACATCTAAATCCCTAAAAGTTTTAACATTACGAGCGTTCCAAATTTTCCAAATGATAAGAAAAAGAATGAGAGGCCACACTGACTCGAGGAGACCCGGGTGCCCATGGGAGACCCAGAGATCTGCAAAGGAGGGCAGAGCAAGGATGTAGATCAATGGCATCCCAAATGGCACGAGCTGCCGGACAGTGGAAGAAGAGGTGTGCCCGGTTTTCGGACGCAGCAGCGCCTGCAGTAAGTACTATACCACCTCATGGGTTGAAGCGCGTTCAAAATTAAACACGAGAGCCATGAGCTGCGATGACCATGTGTTCATGAGCCGCTTTGGTCTCAAAGGCCGTGTTCTCCTCGGAGTATGATCTTGGCCGGCATTAATTAGGGTTTTTTTTTTGCATGGTTGGCATTAATTAGGGTTAACAAAGCGCATTGTGTTGCGAGTAATTAACATGTACGTATTGGTTCAAGACTCCAAACTAGAGTACTCCCTTCGTCCGGGGGCATAATTCATTTTACGTTGTGCAGCGCGACCAAGGCAAAGGAAAAACGAGAGAACTTAATGTTTATTTAATAATTAATAAGGACATATACAATGGTTGATAAGATAATCTTATCTTAAGTCTTGCATGTACATTAGAGTTGACAAAGAAATATGTTTACAATGATCTCTCGTGCTAAGAGACCATCTCTTGTCTTCTTTTAAATAAGAGAAAAGACAAGCCTTTTGTTATGAGTTCTCTCTCCTTCACTCATCATTTATACTACATGACACTTCTAAGATAGCACCATGAGAGTGGATTTTTGGCACCCGGGTGTTGGGGAACGTTGCAGAAAATTAAAATTTTTCCTACGGTTTCACCAAGATCCATCTATGAGTTCATCTAAGCAACGAGTCAAGGGAGAGAGTTTGCATCTACATACCACTTGTAGATCGCGTGCGGAAGCTTGCAAGGTGATGATGTAGTCGTACTCGACGTGATTCGAATCACCGATGACCAAGTGCTGAACGGACAGCACCTCCGCGTTCAACACACGTACGGGACGGGAGACGTCTCCTCCTTCTTGATCCAGCAAGGGGGAAGGAGAGGTTGAGGAAGACAGCTCCACCGGCAGCACGACGGCGTGGTGATGGTGGAGAGGCAGTACTCCGACAGGGCTTCGCCAAGCACACGACGGAGGAGGAGAGGTGTTGGGGAGGGGAGGGCTGCGCCTTGGAGGGTGGTTCGGCTGCCCTCCCCTCACCCCTCTATTTATAGGGGGAAGGGAGAAGGGGGCCGGCCCCCTAGAACCCATCTAGGAGGGGTGCGGCGGCCTAGGGGAGAGGGGAGAGGGTGGCTTGCCCCCCAAGCCAAGGGGGGCGCCCCCTCTAGGGTTCCCCCTCAACCCTAGGCGCATGAGCCCAAGGGAGGGGGGTGCGGCCAGCCCACCAGGGGCTGGCTCCCTGCCCCACGCAGCCCATGTGGCCCCCCGGGAGGGGTGGCCCCTCCCGGTGGACCCCCGGAACCCTTCCGGTGGCCCCGGTACAATACCGGTATGACCCCGAAACTTCCCGGTGTCCGTTTGACAACTTCCCATATATAAATCTTTACCTCCGGACCCTTCCGGATCTCCTCGTGACGTCCAGGATCCCATCCGGGACTCCGAACAACATTCGGTAGTCACATACTAGTCTTCCTAATAACCCTAGCGTCACCGAACCTTAAGTGTGTAGACCCTACGGGTTCGGGAGACATGCAGACATGACCGAGACGCTCTCAGTCAATAACCAACAGCGGGATCTGGATACCCATGATGGCTCCCACATGCTCCTCGATGTTGTCATCGGATGAACCACGATGTCGAGGATTCGATCAAACCCTGTATGCAATTCCCTTTGTCAATCGGTACGTTACTTGCCCGAGACTCGATCATCGGTATCCCAATACCTTGTTCAGTCTCGTTACCGGCAAGTCACTTTACTCGTACCGTAATGCATGATCCCGTGTCCAACACCTTGGTCACATTGAGCTCATTATGATGATGCATTACCGAGTGGGCCCAGAGATACCTCTCCGTCATACGGAGTGACAAATCCCAGTCTCGATCCGTGTCAACCCAACAGATACTTTCGGAGATACCTGTAATGCACCTTTATAGTCACCCAGTTACGTTGTGACGTTTGATACACCCAAGGCACTCTTACGGTATCCGGGAGTTACACGATCTCATGGTCGAAGGAAGAGATACTTGACATTGGCAAAGCTCTAGCAAAACGAACTACACGATCTTTTATGCTATGCTTAGGATTGGGTCTTGTCCATCACATCATTCTCCTAATGATGTGATCCCGTTATCAACGACATCCAATGTCCATAGTCAGGAAACCATGACTATCTGTTGATCACAACGAGCTAGTCAACTAGAGGCTCACCAGGGACATATTGTGGTCTAAGTATTCACACGTGTATTACGATTTCCGGATAATACAGTTATAGCATGAATAAAAGACATTTATCATGAACATTGAAATATAATAATACTTTTATTATTGCCTATAGGGCATATTTCCAACAGTCTCCCACTTGCACTAGAGTCACCAATCTAGTTACATTGTGATGAATCGAACACCCATAGAGTTCTGGTGTTGATCATGTTTTGCACGCGAGAGAGGTTTAGTCAGCGGATCTGCGACATTCAGATCCGTGTGCACTTTGCAAATTTCTATGTCTCCATCTTGAACATTTTCACGGATGGAGTTGAAACGACGCTTGATGTGCCTGGTCTTCTTGTGAAACCTGGGCTCCTTGGCGAGGGCAATAGCTCCAGTGTTGTCACAGAAGAGTTTGATCGGCCCCGACGCATTGGGTATGACTCCTAGGTCGGTGATGAACTCCTTCACCCAAATCGCTTCATGCGCTGCCTCCGAGGCTGCCATGTACTCCGCTTCACACGTACATCCCGCCACGACGCTCTGCTTGCAGCTGCACCAGCTTACTGCTCCACCATTCAACATATACACGTATCCGGTTTGTGACTTAGAGTCATCCAGATCTGAGTCGAAGCTAGCGTCGACGTAACCCTTTACGACGAGCTCTTCGTCTCTTCCATAAACGAGAAAGATGTCCTTCGTCCTTTTCAGGTACTTCAGGATATTCTTGACCACTGTCCAGTGTTCCTTGCCGGGATTACTTTGGTATCTTGCTACCAAACTTACGACAAGGTTTACATCGGGTCTGGTACACAGCATGGCATACATAATAGATCCTATGGCTGAAGCATAGGGGATGACACTCATCTCTTCTTTATCTTTTGCCGTGGTCGGTGACTGAGCCGAGCTCAATCTCACACCTTGTAACATAGGCAAGAACCCCTTCTTGGACTGATCCATTTTGAACCTCTTCAAAATCTTATCAAGGTATGTGCTTTGTGAAAGACCTATGAGGCGTCTCGATCTATCTCTATAGATCTTGATGCCTAATATATAAGCAGCTTCTCCAAGGTCCTTCATTGAAAAACACTTATTCAAGTAGGCCTTAATGCTGTCCAGAAATTCTATATTATTTCCCATCAAGAGTATGTCATCTACATATAATATGAGAAATGCTACAGAGCTCCCACTCACTTTCTTGTAAACGCAGGCTTCTCCATAAGTCTGCATAAACCCAAACGCTTTGATCATCTCATCAAAGCGAATGTTCCAACTCCGAGATGCTTGCACCAGTCCATAAATGGATCGCTGGAGCTTGCATACTTTGTTAGCGTTCCGAGGATCGACAAAACCTTCCGGCTGCATCATATACAGCTCTTCCTTAAGATGTCCGTTAAGGAATGCCGTTTTGACGTCCATTTGCCATATCTCATAATCATAGTATGCGGCAATTGCTAACATGATTCGGACGGACTTCAGCTTCGCTACGGGAGAGAAAGTCTCGTCGTAGTCAATCCCTTGAACTTGTCGATAACCCTTAGCGACAAGTCGAGCCTTATAGATCGTAACATTACCATCCGCGTCCGTCTTCTTCTTAAAGATCCATTTGTTTTCTATCGCTCGCCGATCATCGGGCAAGTCTGTCAAAGTCCATACTTTGTTTTCATACATGGATTCTATCTCGGATTTCATGGCTTCAAGCCATTTGTTGGAATCCGGGCCCGCCATCGCTTCTTCATAGTTCGAAGGTTCATTGTTGTCTAACAACATGATTTCCAGGACAGGGTTGCCGTACCACTCTGGTGCGGAACGTGTCCTTGTGGACCTACGAAGTTCAGCAGTAACTTGATCCGAAGTACCTTGATCATCATCATTGTTTTCCTCTTCAGTTGGTGTGGGCATCACAGGAACGGTTTCCTGCGCTGCGCCACTTTCCCGCTCAAGAGGTAGTACTTCATCGAGTTCTACTTTCCTCCCACTTACTTCTTTCGAGAGAAACTCTTTTTCCAGAAAGCATCCGTTCTTGGCAACAAAGATCTTGCCTTCGGATCTTAAGTAGAAGGTATACCCGACAGTTTCCTTAGGGTATCCTATGAATACGCATTTTTCCGACTTGGGTTCGAGCTTTTCAGGTTGAAGTTTCTTGACATAAGCATCGCATCCCCAAACTTTTAGAAACGACAGCTTAGGTTTCTTTCCAAACCATAATTCATACGGTGTCGTCTCAACGGATTTAGACGGTGCCCTATTTAAAGTGAATGTAGCTGTCTCTAGAGCGTATCCCCAAAATGATAGCGGTAAATCGGTAAGAGACATCATAGACCGCACCATATCCAATAGGGTGCGATTACGACGTTCGGACACACCGTTTCGCTGAGGTGTTCCAGGCGGCGTGAGCTGTGAAACGATTCCACATTTCCTTAAGTGTGTACCAAATTCGTGACTTAAGTATTCTCCTCCACGATCTGATCGTAAGAATTTTATCTTTCGGTCACGTTGATTCTCTACCTCATTCTGAAATTCCTTGAACTTTTCAAAGGTCTCAGACTTGTGTTTCATTAAGTAGACATACCCATATCTACTCAAGTCATCTGTGAGAGTGAGAACATAACGATATCCTCCGCGAGCCTCAACGCTCATTGGACCGCACACATCGGTATGTATGATTTCCAACAAGTTGGTTGCTCGCTCCATTGTTCCGGAGAACGGAGTCTTGGTCATTTTGCCCAAAAGGCATGGTTCGCACGTGTCAAACGATTCATAATCAAGAGACTCTAAAAGTCCATCGGCATGGAGCTTCTTCATGCGCTTGACACCAATGTGACCAAGGCGGCAGTGCCACAAGTATGTGGGACTATCGTTATCAACTTTAAATCTTTTGGCATCTACACTATGAACATGTGTAATATTACGCTCGAGATTCATTAAGAATAAACCATTGACCATCGGAGCATGACCATAAAACATATCTCTCATATAAATCGAACAACCATTATTCTCAGACTTAAATGAGTAGCCATCTCGTATTAAACGAGATCCAGATACAATGTTCATGCTCAAACTTGGCACTAAATAACAATTATTAAGGTTCAAAACTAATCCCGTAGGTAAATGTAGAGGCAGCGTGCCGACGGCGATCACATCGACTCTGGAACCATTCCCGACGCGCATCGTCACCTCGTCCTTCGCCAGTCTCCGTTTATTCCGCAGCTCCTGCTGTGAGTTACAAATATGAGCAACGGCACCGGTATCAAATACCCAGGAGTTACTACGAGTACTGGTAAGGTACACATCAATCACATGTATATCAAATATACCTTTGGTGTTGCCGGCCTTCTTATCCGCTAAGTATTTGGGGCAGTTCCGCTTCCAGTGACCCTTCCCCTTGCAATAAAAGCACTCAGTCTCAGGCTTGGGTCCATTCTTTGACTTCTTCCCGGTAACTGGCTTACCAGGCGCGGCAACATCTTTGCCGTCCTTCTTGAAGTTCTTCTTACCCTTGCCCTTCTTGAACTTAGTGGTCTTATTGACCATCAACACTTGATGTTCTTTCTTGATTTCAGCCTCTGCTGACTTCAGCATCGAGAACACTTCAGGAATGGTCTTTTCCATCCCCTGCATGTTGTAGTTCATCACAAAGCTCTTGTAGCTTGGTGGGAGCGACTGGAGGATTCTGTCAATGACCGCCTCATCTGGGAGGTTAATGTTCAGCTGGGTCATACGGTTGTGCAACCCAGACATCTTCAGGATGTGCTCACTGACAGAACTGTTTTCCTCCATCTTACAACTGTAGAACTTGTCGGAGACATCATATCTCTCGACCCGGGCATGAGCTTGAAAAACTAGTTTCAGCTCTTCGAACATCTCATATGCTCCGTGGTGCTCAAAACGCTTTTGGAGCCCCGGTTCTAAGCTGTAAAGCATGCCGCACTGAACGAGGGAGTAATCATCAGCACGAGACTGCCAAGCATTCATAATGTCTTGGTTCTCTGGGACGGGAGCGTCACCTAGCGGTCCTTCTAGGACATATTGTTTCCTGGCAGCTATGAGGATGATCCTCAGGTTCCGGACCCAGTCCGTATAGTTGTTGCCATCATCTTTCAGCTTGGTTTTCTCTAGGAACGCGTTGAAGTTCATGTTGACATTAGCGTTGGCCATTGATCTACAAGACATATTTGCAAAGGTTTTAGACTAAGTTCATGATAATAAAGTTCTAATCAAATTATGAACTCCCACTTAGATTAGACATCCCTCTAGTCATCTAAGTGTTACACGATCCGAGTCGACTAGCCCGTGTCCGATCATCACGTGAGACGGACTAGTCATCGTCGGTGAACATTCTCATGTTGATCGTATCTTCCATACGACTCGTGTTCGACCTTTCGGTCTCCGTGTTCCGAGGCCATGTCTGCACATGCTAGGCTCGTCAAGTTAACCCTAAGTGTTTTCGCTGTGTAAAACTGTCTTACACCCGTTGTATGTGAACGTAAGAATCCATCACACCCGATCATCACGTGGTGCTTAGAAGCGACGAACTGTAGCAACGGTGCACAGTTAGGGGAGAACACTTCTTGAAATTTTTGTAAGGGATCATCTTATTTACTACCGTCGTCCTAAGTAAACAAGATGCATAAACATAATAAACATCACATGCAATTATATAGTTGTGACATGATATGGCCAATATCATATAGCTCCATTGATCTTCATCTTCGGGGCTCCATGATCATCTTGTCACCGGCTTGACACCATGATCTCCATCATCATGATCTCCATCATCGTGTCTCATGAAGTTGTCACGCCAACGACTACTTCTACTTCTATGACTAACGTTTAGCAATAAAGTAAAGTAGTTTACATGGCGTTATTCAATGACACGCAGGTCATACAAAAAATAAAGACAACTCCTATGGCTCCTGCCGGTTGTCATACTCATCGACATGCAAGTCGTGAATCCTATTACAAAGAACATGATCTCATACATCACAATTCATCATTCATCACAACTTCTGGCCATATCACATCACATGATCAATCGCTGCAAAAACAAGTTAGACGTCCTCTAATTGTTGTTGCATCTTTTACGTGGCTGCAATTGGGTTCTAGCAAGAACGTTTTCTTACCTACGAATCACCACAACGTGATTTTGTCAACTTCTATTTACCCTTCATAAGGGCCCTGTTCATCGATTCCGCTCCAACTAAAGTGGGAGAGACAGACACCCGCCAGCCACCTTATGCAACTAGTGCATGTCAGTCGGTGGAACCGGTCTCACGTAAGCGTACGTGTAAGGTTGGTCCGGGCCGCTTCATCCCACAATACCGTTGAGCAAGAAAAGACTAGTAGAGGCAAGTAAGATGACAAAATCCACGCCCACAACAAAATTGTGTTCTACTCGTGCAAAGAGAACTACGCATAGACCTAGCTCATGATGCCACTGTTGGGGAACGTTGCAGAAAATTAAAATTTTTCCTACGGTTTCACCAAGATCCATCTATGAGTTCATCTAAGCAACGAGTCAAGGGAGAGAGTTTGCATCTACATACCACTTGTAGATCGCGTGCGGAAGCTTGCAAGGTGATGATGTAGTCGTACTCGACGTGATTCGAATCACCGATGACCAAGTGCTGAACGGACAGCACCTCCGCGTTCAACACACGTACGGGACGGGAGACGTCTCCTCCTTCTTGATCCAGCAAGGGGGAAGGAGAGGTTGAGGAAGACAGCTCCACCATCAGCACGACGACGTGGTGATGGTGGAGAGGCAGTACTCCGACAGGGCTTCGCCAAGCACACGACGGAGGAGGAGAGGTGTTGGGGAGGGGAGGGCTGCGCCTTGGAGGGTGGTTCGGCTGCCCTCCCCTCACCCCTCTATTTATAGGGGGAGGGAGAAGGGGGCCGGCCCCCTAGAACCCATCTAGGGGGGGTGCGGCGGCCTAGGGGAGAGGGGAGAGGGTGGCTTGCCCCCCAAGCCAAGGGGGGCGCTCCCTCTAGGGTTCCCCCTCAACCCTAGGCGCATGGGCCCAAGGGAGGGGGGTGCGGCCAGCCCACCAGGGGCTGGCTCCCTGCCCCACGCAGCCCATGTGGCCCCCCGGGAGGGGTGGCCCCTCCCGGTGGACCCCCGGAACCCTTCCGGTGGCCCCGGTACAATACCGGTATGACCCCGAAACTTCCCGGTGTCCGTTTGACAACTTCCCATATATAAATCTTTACCTCCGGACCCTTCCGGATCTCCTCGTGACGTCCAGGATCCCATCCGGGACTCCGAACAACATTCGGTAGTCACATACTAGTCTTCCTAATAACCCTAGCGTCACCGAACCTTAAGTGTGTAGACCCTACGGGTTCGGGAGACATGCAGACATGACCGAGACGCTCTCAGTCAATAACCAACAGCGGGATCTGGATACCCATGATGGCTCCCACATGCTCCTCGATGTTGTCATCGGATGAACCACGATGTCGAGGATTCAATCAAACCCTGTATGCAATTCCCTTTGTCAATCGGTACGTTACTTGCCCGAGACTCGATCGTCGGTATCCCAATACCTTGTTCAGTCTCGTTACCGGCAAGTCACTTTACTCGTACCGTAATGCATGATCCCGTGTCCAACACCTTGGTCACATTGAGCTCATTATGATGATGCATTACCGAGTGGGCCCAGAGATACCTCTCCGTCATACGGAGTGACAAATCCCAGTCTCGATCCGTGTCAACCCAACAGATACTTTCGGAGATACCTGTAATGCACCTTTATAGTCACCCAGTTACGTTGTGACGTTTGATACACCCAAGGCACTCTTACGGTATCCGGGAGTTACACGATCTCATGGTCGAAGGAAGAGATACTTGACATTGGCAAAGCTCTAGCAAAACGAACTACACGATCTTTTATGCTATGCTTAGGATTGGGTCTTGTCCATCACATCATTCTCCTAATGATGTGATCCCGTTATCAACGACATCCAATGTCCATAGTCAGGAAACCATGACTATCTGTTGATCACAACGAGCTAGTCAACTAGAGGCTCACCAGGGACATATTGTGGTCTAAGTATTCACACGTGTATTACGATTTCCGGATAATACAGTTATAGCATGAATAAAAGACATTTATCATGAACATTGAAATATAATAATACTTTTATTATTGCCTCTAGGGCATATTTCCAACACCGGGTGTTTTGGAGGACCTTATTTTATATACTTTGAAAATCCCATTTAAGGTTTCGAAAAATTCTAAAAAAATCCTATGTGATCATATGGATGTATATTACACATGTGTAAAGTTTGTTGATGAAATAAGTAAATATGCAACCTATAAAGAAATGACAAAATGAGGATTTCCAAATGAGGATTTCCGGATAATACAGTTATAGCATGAATAAGTAAATATGCATTGTTCATCTTTCCAAAATCACGATTTTGTCATTTTTGTGTAACTCACATGGTTACTTCTTTCAGCATCAAAAATTTACACATGTGTAACATACATTCATATAAACATGTTTATTTGTTTTCAGAATTTTTTAAAACTTCAAAATAGCATTTTGGCACAGTTCAAAAAATAGGGCTCCAATGCACCCGAGTTCCAAAGTGACTTTTTGCATTGTACATGCCCTAACCTTGCATGCAGTGAACTAACCACCGCATGTTGTGTTTGGCGGTCTCAATTCATTAAAAGCATGCATGCCTCACATCTCTTATTGGTTGATATGTCAAGAAACAAGAAACGAGGTGAGAGTTAATGCACCGCGTCTAAGTGTTTTGGGATTATTTGATTTTTGTAAGGTAACTTATACACCTAGATGGAGGGAGTAGCATATATTCATAGTATATGTTTTTATGAATACCGCTTAATAAACTATCAAATCATGGAATAAATCCACACAAAAAAGTGATTACCCATGCCAAATTTATGAGTTAAACCCGGGTTGACTTTTTTCACCGCAAGTAACTTAACCGACTGAGCTATGCTCAATCCGCACCATATATTCGTACATTTTTTTAGGGTCTCTTTCTTGAGTATGGCGTTTTGGATCTCGGCCTCCATGTAGGCCGAATTTGTGAAAATTCAAAAAATTTGGTTTAAAAAAACCCTGAAAATATTTGTACAAGTAAACAAGGATGTGAGGTGTGTGTAAAATCTCAGGATGAAATACATTGAAATGCGATTTGTACAAAAAAAGAAGATAGATTCATGGTCTAGGAGGATGAATAGTATCATGTGTTAATTTGTAAAGTTGCTTTTCTTTCTCCCCACGCAAGGTGACTAGGGGAAGCCTTCCTCTCCTCAATCTCTCCGCCGAGCTCGTGGATTCGCCTCCCCTTCACTTGCCGCTCCGGAGTCCGATGGCAGGGAGGGGATTTCTGGTGCCTCGTATCCGGCTAGTAGACACTACTAGGAAAAGGGCTATAGATAGGATTGACACTAATGGCGCACCAGGGAAGTAGTGCGCCACTACTATATACTAATGGCGCACCAGTTGGTGGTGCGCCATTAGTATGGAAGATACTAATGGCGCACCACAAAAAAGTTACGCCACTAGTGATAATTTTTTTTCATTTTTGCATACGTACTAATGGCGCATCCTACCGAAGTGCGCCATTACTAGTTCTAACTAGTAATGGCGCACTACCACGCGGTGCGCCATTAGTAAGCTTCCCCCTCACTCCACCTGTTCCCCTCCCGACCCTCCCTTCCTCCCCACCCGACCTAATTCCACATGATTGTTATATGGATGCTTGTTGTATATATATATGTGTTGGATATCTCATAGGTGAAATAGTGACCTAAGATTAAGAAAAAAAAATAAAAAAATTGTTACTAATGGTGCACTACCATGTGGTGCGCCATTAGTATAGAAGACACTAGTGGCGCACTGTGGGCAAAACTAATGGTGCACTGCAAGGTGCGCCATTAGTATACCAGATACTAATGGCGCACCAGTGGTGCGCCATTAGTAAAAAATACTAATGGCGTGCTACTAATGGCGCACTGGTAATGCGCCATTAGTAGGCAAAACAAGTGTGCCATTAGTAGGCCTTTTCCTAGTAGTGAGATAGGTAGGGTTTAATTCTCGCAGGGGCGGTGTTTAGACGGATAATGACGTTTCTTCTTTGGATTCTCTTCAGGTTCGTCCACTAGGACTGATTAGAAGGAGCTCATGCGTAGATTCCTGCCAGCTCTTCGGGGCGGCGAGGTTAGTGTTTATCGCCGTGTGTACGCAACTGAAGAAAATATGCCCTAGAGGCAATAATAAAGTTATTTCCGTATATCATGATAAATGTTTATTATTCATGCTAGAATTGTATTAACCGGAAACATAATACATGTGTGAATACATAGACAAACATAGTGTCACTAGTATGCCTCTACTTGACTAGCTCGTTTATCAAAGATGGTTATGTTTCCTAGCCATGGACAAAAGAGTTGTCATTTGATTAACGAGATCATATCATTAGGAGAATGATGTGATTGACTTGACCCATTCCGTTAGCTTAGCACTTGATCGTTTAGTATGTTGCTATTGCTTTCTTCATGACTTATACATGTTCCTATGACTATGAGATTATGCAACTCCCGTTTACCAAAGGAACACTTTGTGTGCTACCAAACGTCACAAGTAACTCGGTGATTATAAATGAGCTCTACAGGTGTCTCCGAAGGTACATGTTGAGTTGGTGTATTTTGAGATTAGGATTTGTCACTTCGATTGTCGGAGAGGTATCTTTGGGACCTCTCGGTAATGCACATCATTATAAGCCTTGCAAGCAATGTGACTAATGAGTTAGTTGCGGGATGATGCATTACGTAATGAGTAAAGAGACTTGTCGGTAACGAGATTGAACTAGGTATTGATATACCGACGATCAAATCTCGAGCAAGTAACATACCGATGACAAAGGGAACAACGTATGTTGTTATGCGGTTTGACCGATAAAAGATCTTCTTAGAATATGTAGGAGCCAATATGAGCATCCAGGTTCCGCTATTGGTTATTGACCGGAAACGGTTCTCGGTCATGTCTACATAGTTCTTGAACCCGTAGGGTCCGCACGCTTAAGGTTTTGATGACAGTTATATTATGAGTTTATGAGTTTTGATGTACCGAAGGAGTTCGGAGTCCCGGATGAGATCAGGAATATGACGAGGAGTCTCGAAATGGTTGAGACGTAAAGATCGATATATTGGACGACTATATTCGGACTTCGAAAAGGTTCCGAGTGATTCGGGTATTTTTCGGAGTACCGAAGAGTTACAGGAATTCGCCGGGGAGTATATGGGCCTTATTGGGCCATACAGGAATAGAGGAGAGAGGCCAAAAGGAAGGAGGCCTGCGCCCCCCCCCTCTGGTCCAAATTGGACAAGGGGCACAACCCCCTTTTCCTTCTTCCTCTCCCCCTCTTTCCCCTTCTCCTACTCCAACAAGGAAGGAGGGAGTCCTACTCCCGGTGGGAGTAGGACTCCCCTTGGTGTGCCCCCTCCTAGGCCGGCCGCCCCCTTCCCCCTTGCTCCTTTATATACGGGGGCAGGGGGCACCTCTAGGCACAACAACAATTGATCCCTTGGATCTCTTAGCCGTGTGCGGTGCCCCCCTCCATCATAGTCCACCTCGATAATATCATAGCGGTGGTTAGGCGAAGCCCTGCGACGGTAGAACATCAAGATCGTCACCACGCCGTCGTGCTTACAGAACTCTCCCTCGACACTCGGCTGGATCGGAGTTCGAGGGACGTCATCGAACTGAACATGTGCTGAACTCGGAGGTGCCGTACGTTCGGTACTTGGATCGGTCGGATCGTGAAGACGTACGACTACATCAACCGCATTGTTATAACGCTTCCGCTTTCGGTCTACGAGGGTACGTGGACAACACTCTCCCCTCTCGTTGCTATGCATCACCATGATCTTGCGTGTGCATAGGATTTTTTTTAAAATTACTACATTCCTCAACAGTGGTATCAGAGCCAGGTTTTATGCGTAGATGTCATATGCACGAGTAGAACACAAGTGAGTTGTGGGCGATATAAGTCATACTGCTTACCAGCATGTCATACTTTGGTTCAACAGTATTGTGAGATGAAGCGGCCCGGACCGACAATACACGTACGCTTACGCGAGACTGGTTTCATCGCCACGAACACTAGTTGCTTAAAGGTGACAGGCGGGTGTCTGTCTCTCTCTCACTTTAGTTGAACCGAGTGTGGCTATGCCCGGTCCTTGCGAAGGTTAAAACAACACCAACTTGACAAACTATCGTTGTGGTTTTGATGCGTAGGTAAGAACGGTTCTTGCTCAGCCCGTAGCAGCCACGTAAAATTTGCAACAACAAAGTAGAGGACGTCTAACTTGTTTTTGCAGGGCATGTTGTGATGTGATATGGTCAAGACGTGATGCTATATTTTATTGTATGAGATGATCATGTTTTGTAACCGAAGTTATCGGCAACTGGCAGGAGCCATATGGTTATCGCTTTATTGTATGAAATGCAAACGCCCTGTAATTGCTTTACTTTATCTCTAAGCGGTAGCGATAGTCGTAGAAGCAATAGATGGCGTAACGGCAACGATGCTACAATGGAGATCAAGGTGTCGCGCCGGTGACGATGGTGATCACGACGGTGCTTCGGAGATGAAGATCACAAGCACAAGATGATGATGGCCATATCATATCACTTATATTGATTGCATGTGATGTTTATCCTTTATGCATCTTATCTTGCTTTGATTGACGGTAGCATTTTAAGATGATCTCTCAATAATTATCAAGAAGTGTTCTCCCTGAGTATGCACCGTTGCGAAAGTTTTTCATGCTGAGACACCACGTGATGATCGGGTGTGATAGGCTCTACGTTCAAATACAACGGGTGCAAAATAGTTGCACACGCGGAATACTCAGGTTAAACTTGACGAGTCTAGCATATACAGATATGGCCTCGGAACACAGAGACCGAAAGGTCGAACGTGAATCATATAGTAGATATGATCAACATAGTGATGTTCACCATTGAAAACTACTCCATCTCACGTGATGATCAGACATGGTTTAGTTGATTTGGATCACGTGATCGCTTAGATGACTAGAGGGATGTCTATCTAAGTGGGAGTTCTTAAAGTAATATGATTAATTGAACTTTAATTTATCATGAACTTAGTCCTGGTAGTATTTTGCAAATTATGTTGTAGATCAATAGCTCGTGTTATAGCTTCCCTATGTTTTTTATATGTTCCTAGAGAAAAACTATTTTGAAAGATGTTAGTAGCAATGATGCGGACTTGGTCCGTGATTTGAGGATTATCCTCATTGCTGCACGGAAGAATTATGTCCTTGATGCACCACTAGGTGATGGACCTATTGCAGGAGCAGATGCAAACGTTATGAACGTTTGGCTAGCTCAATATGATGACTACTTGATAGTTTTGTGCACCACGCTTTATGGCTTAGAACCGAGACTACAAAAACGTTTTTGAAACGTCATGGAACATATAAGATGTTTCAAGAGATGAAATTGGTATTTCAGACTCATGCCCGTGTCAAGAGGTATAAGACCTTTGACAAATACTTCGCCTAAAAGATGGAGGAGAATTGCTCAACTAGTGAGCAAGTGCTTAGATTGTCTGAGTACTACAATCGCTTGAATCAAGTGGGAGTTAATCTTCCAGATAAGAAAGTGATTGGCAGAGTTCTCTAGTCACCATCACCAAGTTACTGGAACTTCGTGATGAACTATAATGCAAGGGATGACGAAAACGATTCCCGAGCTCTCCGTGAGGCTGAAATCGACGAAGGTAGAAATCAAGAAAGAGCATCAAGTGTTGATGATTGACAAGATCACTAGTTTCAAGAAAAGGGCAAAGGGAAAGAAAGGGAACTTCAAGTAGAATGACAAGCAAGTTGTCACTCCCGCGAAGAAGCCCAAAGCTGGACCAAAGCCTAAAACTGAGTGCTTACACTGCAAAGGAAATGGTCACTGGAAGCGGAAATGCCCCGAATATTTGGTGGATAAGAAGGATGGAAAAGTGAACAAGGGTATATTTGGTATACATGTTATTGATGTGTACCATACTAGTGTTTATAGTAGCCCTTGAGTATTTGATACTTGTTCGGTTGCTAATATTAGTAACTCGAAATAGGAGTTACAGAATAAACAGAGACTAGTTGAGGGTGAAGTGATGATGTGTGTTGGAAGTGGTTCCAAGATTGATATGATCATCATCGCACACACCCTATACTTTCGGGATTAGTGTTAAACCTAAATAAATGTTATTTGGCGGTTGCGTTGAGCATAAATATGATTTGATCATGTTTATTGCAATACGGTTATTCATTTAAAGTCAAGAGAATAATTGTTGTTCTGTTTACATGAATAAAACCTTTGATGGTCATACACCCAATGAAAATAGTTTGTTGGATCTCGATCGTAGTGATACACATATTTATAATATTGATGCCAAAAGATGCAAAGTTGATAATGATAGTGCAACTTATTTGTGGCACTGCCGTTTGGGTCATGTCGGTGTAAAGCGCATGAAGAAACTCCATTAAGATGGACTTTTGGAATCACTTGGTTATGAAACATTTGATGCTTGCGAACCGTGCCTTTTGGGCAAGATGACTAAAACTCCGTTCTCCGGAACAATGGAATGAGCTAGTGACTTATTGGAAAATAATACATACTGATGTATGCGGTCCAATGAGTATTGATGCTCGTGGCGGGTATCGTTATTTTCTGACCTTCACAAGATGATTTTAGCAGATATGAGTATATCTACTTAATGAAACACAAGTCTGAAACATTTGAAAAGTTCAAAGGATTTCAAAGTGAAGTGGAGAATCATCGTAACAAGAAAATAAAGTTTCTATGATCTGATCGTGGAGTAGAATATTTGAGTTACGAGTTTGGCCTTCATATAAAACAATGTGGAATAGTTTCACAGTTCACACCACCTAGAACACTATAGCGTTATGGTGTGTCCGAACGTCGTAACCGCACTTTATTGAATGTTGTGCGATCTATGATGTCTCTTATTAGTTTACCACTATCGTTTTGGGTTTATGCATTAGAGACAATTGCATTCACTTTAAATAGGGCACCATCAAAATCCGTTGAGACGACGCCTTATGAACTGTGGTTTGGCAAGAAACCAAAGTTGTCGTTTCTTAAAATTTGGGGCTGCGATGCTTATGTGAAAAAGTTTTAACCTGATAAGCTCGAACCCAAATCGGAGAAGTGCATCTTCATAGAATACCCAAATGTAAGTATTGGGTACACCTTCTACAACAGATCCGAAGGCAAGTTATTCGTTGCTCAGAATGGATACTTTCTAGAGAAGAAGTTTCTCTCAAAAGAAGTGAGTGGGAGGAAAGTAGAACTTGATGAGGTAATTGTACCTTCTCCTGAATTGGAAAGTAGTTCATCACAGAAATCAGTTCCAGTGATTCCTACACCAATTAGTGAGGAAGCTAATGATGATGATCATGAAACTTCAGATCAAGTTACTACAAAACCTCGTAGGTCTTCCAAAGTAAGATCCGCACCAGAGTGGTACAGTAATCATGTTCTGGAAGTCATGTTACTAGACCATGATGAACCTACGAACTATGAGGAAGCGATGATGAGCCCAGATTCTGCGAAATGGCTTGAGGCCATGAAATCTGAGATGGGATCCATGTATGAGAACAAAGTATGGACTTTGATTGACTTGCTCGATGATCAGCAAGCCATGTTAAATAATGGACCTTCAAGAGGAAGGCGGACAATGATAGTAGTGTTACTATCTACTAAGCTCGACTGGTTGCGAAAGGTTTTCGACAAGTTCAAGGTGTTGAATACGATGAGATTTTCTCACTCGTATCGATGCTTAAGTCTATCCGAATCATGCTAGCAATTGCCACATTTTATGAAATCTGGCAAATGGATGTCAAAACTGCATTTCTTAATGGATTCTTTAAAGAAGAGTTGTATATGATGCAACCAAAAGGTTTTGTCAATCCTAAAGGTGCTAACAAAATGTGCAAGCTCCAGCAATACATCAATGGACTGGTGCAAGCATCTCGGAGTTGGAATATACGCTTTGATGAGTTGATCAAAGCATATGATTTTATATAGACTTTTGGAAAGGCCTGTATTTGCAAGAAAGTGAGTGGGAGCTCTGTAGCATTTCTGATATTATATGTGCAAGACATATTGTTGATTGGAAATGATATAGAATTTCTGGATAGCATAAAAGGATACTTGAATAAAAGTTTTTCAATGAAAGACCCCGGTGAAGCTGCTTACACATTGAGCATCAAGATCTATAAGATAGATCAAGATGCTTGATAAGATTTTTCAATAAGTACATACCTTGATAAGATTTTGAAGTAGTTCAAAATAGAACAGTCAAAGAAGGAGTTCTTGTCTATGTTGCAAGGTGTGATGTTGAGTAAGACTCAAAACCCGACCATGGCAGAAAATAGAAAGAGAATGAAAAATCATTCCCTATGCCTCAGTCATAGGTTCTATAAAGTATGTTATGCTGTGTACCAGACCTATTGTATACCTTGCTCTGAATTTGGCAAAGAAATACAATTTTGATCTAATAGTAGATCACTAGACAACGGTCAAGAATATCCTTAGTGAGGACTAAGGAGATGTTTCTCGATTATGGAGGTGATAAAAGAGTTCGTCATAAAGTTACATCGGTGCAAACTTTTACACTGATCCAGATGACTCTAAGTCGCAATCTGGATACATATTGAAAGTGGGAGAAATTAGCTAGAGTAGCTCCATGCAGAGCATTGTAGACATAGAATATTTGCAAAATACATACGACTCTGAATGTGACAGACCCGTTGACTAAACTTCTCTCATGAGCAAAACATGATCATACCTTAGTACTCTTTGGTTGTTAATCACATAGCGATGTGAACTAGATTATTGACTCTAGTAAACCCTTTGAGTGTTGGTCACATGACGATGTGAACTATGGGTGTTAATCACATATAGATGTGAATATTGGTGTTGAATCACATGATGATGTGAACTAGATTATTGACTCTAGTGCAAGTGGGAGACTGAAGGAAATATGCCCTAGAGGCAATAATAAAGTTATTATTTATTTCCTTATATCATGATAAATGTTTATTATTCATGCTAGAATTGTATTAACCGGAAACATAATACATGTGTGAATACATAGACAAACATAGTGTCACTAGTATGCCTCTACTTGACTAGCTCGTTTATCAAAGATGGTTATGTTTCCTAGCCATGGACAAAAGAGTTGTCATTTGATTAACGGGATCACATCATTAGGAGAATGATGTGATTGACTTGACCCATTCCGTTAGCTTAGCACTTGATCATTTAGTATGTTGCTAGTGCTTTCTTCATGACTTATACATGTTCCTATGAATATGAGATTATGCAACTCCCATTTACCGGAGGAACACTTTGTGTGCTACCAAACGTCACAACGTAACTGGGTGATTAAAAGGAGCTCTACAGGTGTCTCCGAAGGTACATGTTGAGTTGGCGTATTTCGAGATTAGGATTTTTCACTCCGATTGTCGGAGAGGTATCTCTGGGCCCTCTCGGTAATGCACATCATTATAAGCCTTGCAAGCAATGTGACTAATGAGTTAGTTGCGGGATGATGCATTACGTAACGAGTAAAGAGACTTGCCGGTAACGAGATTGAACTAGGTATTGAGATACCGACGATCAAATCTCGAGCAAGTAACATACCGATGACAAAGGAAACAACGTATGTTGTTATGCGGTTTGACCGATAAAAGATCTTCGTAGAATATGTAGGAGCCAATATGAGCATCCAGGTTCACTATTGGTTATTGACCGAAAACGATTCTCGGTCATGTCTACATAGTTCTCAAACCCGTAGGGTCCGCACGCTAAAGGTTTCGATGACAGTTATATTATGAGTTTATAAGTTTTGATGTACCGAAGGAGTTCGGAGTCCCGGATGATATCGGGGATATGACGAGGAGTCTCGAAATGGTCGAGACGTAAAGATCGATATATTGGACGACTATATTCGGACTTCGGAAAGGTTATTATTTATTTCCTTATATCATGAAGAAAGCAGTAGCAACATACTAAACGATCAAGTGCTAAGGCTAACGGAATGGGTCAAGTCAATCACATCATTCTTCTAATGATGTGATCCCGTTAATCAAATGACAACTCTTTTGTCCATGGTTAGGAAACTTAACCATCTTTGATTAATGAGCTAGTCAAGTAGAGGCATACTAGTGACATATATTTGTCTATGTATTCACACATGTATTATGTTTCCGGTTAATACAATTCTAGCATGAATAATAAACATTTATCATGAAATAAGGAAATAAATAATAACTTTATTATTGCATGTAGGGCATATTTCCTTCACTACTCCAGATCTGGTAGAAGCAAGACACGAGAACACCATAGAGGGAGGCACCATAAGGCTCAACGCCTCTGGCGTAAATCCATCCAGGCGCCGGATCAATGAAGATCCGACCTTGTCAGCGACAAAAACCACCATCCTGCGCTGGCCGACGGCGTCCGGGTACCGGATCCAGAAGGATCTGACCCGAAACCGACGACGCACGCGACCACCAGATCCAGCGGGTGCACCACGCCGCGAGCACGAACCCCAGCAGCCGACGTGCTGCGCACGCCGCGGTCAGGATCCATATGCAGCACCGCCGCACCCCGCGCTCCGGCGCCTCCTCTCGGATGGCCGTCCCGCGCCAGCCTACTCGCGTGAAGGGGAAGGGAGCCTGCCGCCCCTGCCGGCCAGGCTTCACCCAGCGGAGCTATTGGCGACGGCGAGGGTGGGGGAAGAGGTGGGGGAGTCCGGGCGGCGGCTGCTAGGGTTTCCCCCTGGTCGCCCACGGGAACGACGCGAGGGGGTCCTTGGGGATCTTTGACATGTGCACACACTTGTGCCTTATGCCTTCATGTATGTCTATATCTTTTTAGGATTTCTTAAAATGTAAAATGTGAATTTTTATGGATTTTGAATTTTGCATTTGAAGGCCTCCATGCATGGAGCTCGGCCTCCAAAAGCAATTTATGCTCTTTCTTCTTCTTTTGTCTGGATAAATAGGAACGAAAATGATTACCACGAGATGGACATGCATGCACTTGCCATCCCTTTGCTTCCCCCTTTCCTAAAGATAATAAAAACAAACTGTCTTCGTCTGTGGTTGAAGATGCAGACAGCTCAATGTATACTTGATTTTTATGAACTGAAATGCGAAGTATATCCTTGATATTTTTAGCTCGGTGATTCACGATCCAATAAGTGGATTCGTTGGCGAGCAACGATGTCGCGGTTAATGGCTAGCTAGCTTAGCTAGCCAGACGCCATTCCAACCGATCACAGATATAGGTGCTTGCTAATTTCACTTTTTCCTTTGTCAGCTGCATGGTGCAATTCCATTTCCGAAGTGAACGGTAGCCCACTGCCCGGAGCCTGAAATGACACGGTTCCATCTTGACATGGAGATCGGCTACGTCATGGCAGGTTAGCTGAAGAACACTTACTCCCTCTCGCACTGTAAAGAAATAATGATCTAAACACTCTTATATTTCTTTATACAGAGCTCAGATATGTCGATTGCAATTTCTTCCACACTCACAAATACTACTCCAGGAATGATCAGTTGCAACGCGTCGAATCTAACTAAGGTTTGTAGCTTTTCTTTTGTCAGTGATGTGAACCTAGACGTTTGTCGGCATGCAAGTTCGGCAGCATTTGTCAGCATGCTATGCATGGCGTTCAGTTTGGTAGTACTCCCTCCGTTTCAAAATAGACTAGACCATATAGGCGCGCGTTGCCGCGCCCGTCCATTTTAAGAGTAACAATAGAGTTGTTTGAGAAATGTTGAGTTGTCATAACATATCATAAAATTCGTATGGTTCAAAATATCATATACCAAAACGCCCAAAAGGAAGATATAATTTATCCTGCACAATGTAATATACAGACTATAAATCAATCCTAATGTTTATGTTCCCTAAAGAGAATCTCATTTCTAAAAAGAAGTTATTTTTGTACAACGCAACACATGCAAAAATAGTATGAGGGATGGGCAAGAGAGGCTCAAATTACCAACAATCTAGCGAGTCAGCATATAAAGGGATCGCCTCCTTCTAAATCAGTAAAATGATGAATGGAGACCTCGCTGGAGCTTGCCTACATCGTCGTATGACCACATGACACTAATCCTTTTTCACTGTGGAAAAATGAACAATAGTGAAATGCAAATGCCAGCACATGGTGAATACTAAGATGAACTAACTCTTTGATGTCTTAAGGATATAAACCACCTATGCTCTATCTTGCTACAATGCTACCTCTGATCATCCCCGTGGCAGCTATAAAAGGCCCCAATCAAATTGTAAAGAAGGAAAGATAAGATAAACATCATAGAAGTAGAAAGAAACTGAGGCACATACATTCAATACAAAGGTTGCCAAGCCTATCAATGAATATAGGCACGATAGCTTCTTATCTTGCCAAGGAAATAGAAACAAACACTTGAAACAGAGGAAATACAAATTATTCATTATCAGAAAAAACCATGAGGTTTCATACTTCATACCTTATGGTAGGGTAATAGCTGACATTGGTTTTCTCAAAATTGTGCTTGGAGATTTGTGTTACTTCTTCCATGTTAAGTATTCTATGGTAAGTAAATCCAGTTCGTGGTGCCAAGAATATGGAGACCAAATGAACTGAGGTAGCATATGCACTGCAGAAGAGTATACATTTTTCTTGTCAGATCGAATAACATTCAGGAAAAGCAAACATACCAAAAAAAGGAGTCAGTACAAACTGATGAGCTTTTGGGAGCCAGCATACACCATCCGGATCAGGAGCCAACGAATGAGCGAGACGATGAGCAGAGTCAGGCTGACGAACTGGCCGTCATGCCAAAAACTGGAGCAGACGTGTGTCGAGGAGGTTCTCATAGCCACGCGGCGGACCTGGTTCGCAGCTGGTGTCGTGGCGGCACATGGAACAGTCCCGACGAAGTGGAGAGCGGCGGGAGGCAGGATCTCCTTGGTACAAAACAATGGGGTTGAGGACGGAAGCTAGCGATGGTGGGGATACCAATGATACAAATGAATCATGGTATAACTGAATCATAACTTTCTTTCCATCCACTTGAATCATAAATTACACTCCATCCACTTGTGTTCTGGTCACCCATTTTCAACCAATAGTGTATATGTTGTAGCTCCAAATCCTGAATACGACATGACGTCTAAGCAGAAGATCAGCAGTGTTGGATGGTCATTTATCCACATGTTGTGATTACTATAGGTACCACAGACCTAATTAATCAAACACAGTGGACAGCCTATAAACAAAAGAGATGGAAGATCATCTCATTATTTCTTGCAAAGTAAAATGAATAAACGATCAAGCAGATGCAATACATGTAGTCATGTGGATATAGGGCAATTGCAATATGATATTTGTGCTCACTTGGATATCAACGGAGAAGAGCCGCACTGTCACCCCCATCCCCTCATTGCCCGTATCATCTTGCCATCGCAACAACACTGCCACGGAGAGGAAGATGAAAAAACATACCTCCGTTGCCCATCTGTGTCGGCGTCTTTGGGGAGAGGGTGCCGACGGCCGCCGCAACCGCGATGGACAAACGCTGCAAGACACGAAATAAAAAAAATAGTAAAAAAGGGTTGCGGAGGAAGAGTAGGGCGGGTAGAAGGAACCGGCGCAGAGGCGTTCTCGTAGAAGAACCTCGTCGACAGCAGAACGACGATGTATTGAGGAGGATAGAACGGCGGCGCATTGAGGAGCATGAACCGGCGACACATCAAGGAGAGAAACTGCTCTGTTGGGCAGGATATCAATGGATGTGAACGACATGGGCTGTTAGCAGCATTCGAAAGACCTAGGCCTTGGAAAGCCCAGTTACGGAGAGGAAAACCAACTCGCTCCGCGGAGCAGCAGCCTGCTAGATGGTGTGTGCGGTGCGTGAGCGATCTAGGACGACCAGACTTGTCGTGGATCATAGACAGTGGCGGAGACAGGGGGACCAGCAGGGGCCCTGCCCCCCCCCCCCTAACATCTCATATTTGCTGCTAATCATCTAATGAACAGTGCATAATTAGTGAGTATTTTGCTGCTAAAACCCTACTTTCCAGTTATTTGGCCCTCCCAACCAGTTCTAACAGTCCTCGGCCTTCCTGATAATTTTTTCCTAGCTCCGCCACAGATCATAGATTCAAAGATCGGACGCTTTCAGATAGTCAAATCACTGTGGAGGTTTGCGGCTAGTGACTCGACTTTGTACTAACTTTAGTATAAAGTTGAGTCATTTATTTTGGAACGGAGAGAGTACTAGTCAGCATCATCACGTACGTACTGTAGAACAAGTAGTGAGTGGTGACACATATTTGCAAACAGGAATAGCTATACCCTACCTCCCCGTAACATTAACAATAAAAGTAAGAGCTATGGTATTGAGCATGAAATTGGCAAACACACGTTTCAAGTGTTTGAAGAATTGGACCGGATGATCTAATAATAGCTTCTGTTGTGCGTTGGTGCGAGTGACCTAATTCTCCTAGCTTGTCGTTGTAGACTCATTTGGTCTGATGTACACTCAGCAAGCACGATGGACCGATTAATGTAGGTGTGTGCTCCTGGTGGCCACGGGCGCGCAATACCGGATGAAAAAGATGTGGCTGCATGTACGCACTAGCCATGGCGGCATGAAAGCTGGAAACCCAAACACCGGGGGAGAAAAAGAAGCCCGCATGCCCACAGACAACCCTCGTGCCTCCTGAAGCTCACTATAAAAACACGGCAAGGCAGCGTGTGTCCTCCACACTACTGCTGCCTGCCACTGCAAAATACCATCACTGCCATCTCCATCCATCTCACTTGCTGCCAGTCGCCATGGCCGTGAACAACACCAAGCTGGCCGCCGTGGCGGACGCAGAGAACCCGGCCGTCATGTGTGGCGACGTGGACGACTCCGTCTCCCAGTCATCCATCGACTTCGCCGGCCGCGCCAACTGGCTACGCGCGGCGGTGCTGGGCGCCAACGACGGGCTGGTCTCCACAGCCTCCCTCATGCTCGGCGTCAGCGCCGTCAAGCCCGAGGCGCGGGCCATGGTCGTGTCCGGGTTCGCGGGACTACTGGCCGGGGCGTGCAGCATGGCCATCGGAGAGTACGTGTCCGTCTGCTCCCAGCGGGACATGGAGATCGCGGAGCTGGACCAGGCCGGAAAGCGTGGCGGCGAGGAGGAGAAGGCACTGCCAAGCCCGGCACAGGCCGCCGCGGCCTCCGCGCTGGCTTTCTCCGTCGGGGCGCTCCTACCGCTGCTGGCTGCTGGGTTCATCGTGGGTTACAACCTGCGGGTGGCCGTGGTGGTCGTCGTGGCGACGTTGGCGCTGGCCGCGTTCGGATGCGTGGGCGCCGTGCTGGGGCGGGCCCCCGTGGCGAGGTCGTGCGCGCGGGTGGTGGTGGGCGGACTGGCTGCCATGGCCGTCACCTTTGGGTTCATGAGGCTCTTCCGAGCCAGCGGCGTATGAGAAACTGACATGGTCTTCGTCGCCGTCCTCGCGTGCGTAGGTCATGTGCGGGCATCGTCCATACTCTTCTCGGAATAAAGTGCCCAGTACTAGCCGACTTATTTTCTTGTACCTGGGCTGACTTATTTTCTTCCTTGTAACTGTAATCAAATGGCAAATGAAAACGTTTAAACTCGTACACCGTACTTTTTTTTGAACCAATAAACTCGTACACCGTACTACTACTATATAGTGCCCATGAAAATGCTACACCCACGTATTGCTTTACCAAAAGCTACGTAAAACCTTCCAGCCATAACTAATCAGCCCCCTGATTTTCGGGGGTGGGGCCCCCTCCCTTTTCTTTTTCAATCAAACGTTTTCACATAGGTCCGTCTATATCACATTTAAATATGAGATAATATCTCACATCTAACATGACATCACCCCCTTGTTTGTGGCCCTCACGGTGCTAACTACGTTTGTTTCCTTCCGACTGTGTCGTTGCCTTTGCCGTTGGTTGTCTCGTTGTTTGTCCAGCCCAGAACGATGCTGCCACACCCGAAAAATCCTATTCGCCGCTCGATGCGGCAAATTGTCGCTGTTTCACATAAGCGAGCGAGCGAACGTTCGGGATTGGGCCGGCCCGTTTTAACGTTGCACATATACCGGGTTTGGAACCTTCTCTGATGTTCACAGCCGATTTTTTCCGGTTTTGGGAACCTTCTGGAAGGTTCTTGAACTGTATTTTATTTTCACTTATTTTCGTTTTTCTTTTTCTCTTTCGTTTTTCTTTTCTTTTTTTGTTTTCTGTTTCTTTTTTGTTTTCCTTTTTCAAAAATGTTCATATTTTCAAAAAATGTTCACTTTTCCAAAAAATGTTCACTTTTTCAAAAAATGTTCATATTTTCAAAAAATGTTTGATTTTCAAAATTTTATTCGTGTTTTCAAATATTGTTCTGGAGTTTCAGAAAATTGTTATTTTATCAATTTTTGGTCGGTTGTTTCAAAAAATATTTCTGATTTCAAGAAAAATTCACATATTCAAAAGATGTTCACTTTTTAAAAAATTGTTCGTGTTTTGAAATTTTGTTCGGAAGTTTATCAAATGTTTGATTTCTCAAATTTTCTTTGGAATTTAAAAAAATGTTCCCCTATTCAAATTTGTTCATAGATCCAAATAATGTTCGTGCTTTTGAATTTTGTTCGGAGTTTCAAAAAATATGTTCCCATTTCGTGATTACAAATTTTGGTCATAACTTGAAAAATGTTCAAGAATATTAAAAGATGTTCACGATTTCTATTGTTTGGAATTTCATGAAATGTTCCATTTTAATGTTTTTGTTCATAAATTCAAAAAATGTTCGCGGTTTCAAATTTTTGTTCCAATTATCATGAAATGTTTCCACTTTTCAAATATTTTTGTTGAAAAAATCAAAAAAATGTTCGCGGCTTCAACATTTGTCCAGAATTTCATAATTTGTTCACAAATTCAAAAAAGATGTTTATTTTTTTCAGAAAACAATATTTTCGTTCCATTTTTCTGCTTTTTCAATTTTTTATATATTAAAAAAATTCTTGTCGCCGGTTTCATCAGGAATTCAATAAATGTTGGCACTTTCTTGAAAATATAGATTAAAAAAACTTTCGACCTAGTAACTAATTCAGTTTCGCTACAATCATTCCGGTTCCACATCTATGGTTAGTTCTTTCAATGATGTACTACTTTATTGGCTGCAGTAGTCGTTAGCCCGAGCTGCTAGTAGTACGCAGTTGGTCTCAGGTTCGATTCCTGGTCGCGCGTATTTCCTTTTTCGTGCTATATTTTACGTCCCGCGGTAGACTCAATGGGCTGGCCCAGTCAGCTCCCTCTCTGTGCGTCAGGCTGTCAATTTGACGCAAAGCGCGTCAAATAGGGGCTCCCGCGACACCCAGCCCTGTTCCAGGGAAAACCCTATTCGACGCGCGTTGTGTCAAAATGCTGGAGCTTCGCACAGAGAGCTAGCGATTGGCGAACAAGGTGGGCTGGCCCATTAACAAGATAAAACGCGCTACCGTTTCCGGTTTTGGAACCTGCTAGAAGTTTCCTGATCGGTTTTGGGAAGGTTCCTGAACCGGTTTTTCTAGTGGTTTTCACTTTTTTATTTGCAGTTTTTTATTAATCTGTTTTTCTCTTTTTCTTTTTTCCGTTACATATTTTTCTTTTCCTTTTTATTTTTGCGTATTTCTCTTTATTTTTCTTTTTTCTATTTATTTTGTAAGTCCTATTTCTACTTGTTTTTTCGTTCCTTTTTTCCTTTTCAGAAGTTTAAATTTGTTAGAAATTTCAAAAAATGTTCGGAAGTTCAAAAAATGTTCCAGTTTTTAATTTTTGTTCAGATGTTCAAATCATATTCGTGATTTCTAAAAAAATGTTTGCGTATTTGAAAACATGTTCACTTTTCAAAAAATGTTCATTTTTCGAATTTGGTCACAAATTGAAAAAGTATTCTTCATATTTTATATTTGAAAAAATGTTCGCATTTCAAAATTTGTTCATAAGTTGAAAAAATGTTCCCGTTTTGAACTTTTGTTCATGGTCACATTTTGAAAATTTGTTCAGAGTTTCAGATTTTCTTCACAGATGCAAAAAATGTTCCCTTTTCTCCAAAATGTTCATGTTTTGAAAAAATGTTCCATGTTATCAACATTTGTTCATAAATTAAAAAAAGTTCCCGGCTTTAAATTTGTTCGTGTTTGTCAAGAAAATGGAATTGAAAAAATGTTCCATGGTTTCAAAATTTGTTCACAAATTCATACGACCCTTTTTGAAACTTGCCATACTTGTTCGTTTTTAAAAAAAATGTTCAGATTTTTGTTTTAAAAGTATTCAGAATTTTCGCATTGGTTAGTTCTAAAGGATTTCGCGTTGCAGATAGAATACTAGCGCTGATCGGCTCTACCGGTTGTCCACGTGTGTCTATAATCGTTGTAACGCGAGTTTGAATCCTGGACGGAGCAGTTCTTTTTTGTGCATTGTATTTTACGTCATTGGCTGCTCCCGCGTGGGCTAGCCCAGGCGAAGCACCCCTATGCGAAGCCCCTCCAGTCTGCCACAGAATGCGGCAGATAGGAGGTCCCATGTTTCAGATGGGTTGACACAGTCCTTGTCATTGTTGCTGGCCATGTAACTGTTGTTGGGCCTTTAGGGTTATATTTGTTTTTTTTTTCAAAAGAGCGGCATCGACAGATCTAGGCATCACAAAGAAAAAGTTTGCTTGTATCCTTTTCTAGTTGTTGGTCACGTTATTCCCCTCGGGCGATTACAAACTACATCCCGCGAGTTGCAAGTGGTGGGTGGACTTGCAACTGGGGTGAAAACCAAAACAACACCCCCGAGTTGCAAGTCGACGGTGGACTTGCAACTGGGGCGATTACAAACTACATCCCTCGAGTTGCGAGTCGGTGGTGGACTTACAACTGGGTGATTACAAACTATATCCCTCGAGTTGCGAGTCGGCGGTGGACTTGCAACTGGGCCAATTAGTAAACTAGATCCCCGAGTTGCGAGTACATGGTTGACTTGCAACTTGAAAACAAACAACACACTCCTCCGAGTTGCGAGTCGAGGATGGACTTGCAACTAGGCCAACAAAAACCCCTAGTTGCAGGTCAAGGGTCTACAACTACCATAAAACAAGGAGAAAAAGACAACACCCCTCGAGTTGCGAGTCGATGGTGTACTTGCAACTAGGGCAGCTACAAAACTACATCCCCGACTTGCGAGTACATCATTGACTTGCAACTAGGGCAATACAAAAATACATCCCTCGACTTGCAAGTCTAAGTGGACTTGCAACTGGGGTAATAACCAAAACGACACCCCCCGAGTTGCGAGTCGAGGGTGGACTTGCAACTAGGCCGACAAAAACACCTAGTTCCAGGTTGATGGTCTAACTGCAACTACCATGAAACAAAAAGAAAAGACAACACTCCTTGAGTTACGAGTCAAAGGTGGACTCGCAACTAGGGCAACTATAAAAACTACACCCCCGATTTGCGAGTCGAGGGTGGACTTGCAACTGGGCCGACAGGAACACATAGTTGCAGATCGAGGGTCTAATTGCAACTACCATGAAACAAAAACAAAAGGCAACACCCCTCGAGTTGCAAGTCGAGGGTAGACTTGGAACTAGGGGAACTATAAAAACTACACCCACGGGTTGCAAGTCGAGGGTGGACTTGCAATTGGGCCGACAGAAATCCCTAGTTGTAGGTCGAGGGTGTAATTGCAACTATACCATGAAACAAGAATAAAAAAACAATACACCCCTCGAGTTACGAGTCGAGGGTTGGATTTGCAACTAGGGCAACTACAAAACTACACCCCCGAGTTATGAGTCGAGGGTGGACTTGCGACTAGGGCAAATTCAAAACTATATCCCCGAGTTGTGAGTATATGGTTGACTTGCAACTGGGGCGATTACAAACTACATACCTCGAGTTGCAAGTCGGGGGTGGACTGGCAACTGGGGTGAAAATCAAAACAACACCCCCTAAGTTGTAACTAGGACAACAATAACTGTGAGTTCAGTTGTGAGTCGAGGGTGGACTTGCAACGGAGACAAAAAACAAAAAACATGTCCAGCTGCGAGTGGAGAGTGAACTTACAACTGGGACAACCACAAAACTAGGGTCCCAGTTGTGAGTCAAGGGTGGACTTGCAACTGGGACATCAGCTGGGAGAACTATGAGCCCAATTGTGAGTCGATTGTGGACTTTTAACTGGGAAAATTACGAAACTACAAGCCCAGTTGCGAGTCAAGGGTCGACTTGCAACTGGGATGAAACAAACTACAATCCCAGTTGCGAGTCTAAGGTGGAATTGCAACTGGGATGAAAGACAACACACATGCCTAGTTGTGAGTTAAGGGTGAGCTTGCAACTAGGATAAAACAAACTATGGCCTAGTTGCGAGTCGTGGGTGGACTTGTAACTAGGACAACTACAAAACACTATGATATGAGTTGCAAGTCGAGGGTGGACATGCAACTGGTACGACAACAAAGTATGAGCCTAGTTGTGAATTAAGGGTGGACTTACAAGTGGAATGAAAAACAAACCATAGACCTAGTTGCGAGTCAATGGTGAGCTTGCAACTAGATGAAACAAACTACGTGCCTAGTTGCGAGTCAATGGTGGACTTGCAACTGAAAAATTACAAAAACCTAAGATACCAGTTGCGGGTAGATGGTGGACTTGTAGCTGAGAAAAAAAAAGATGCCCCCTCAATTGCATGTTAGGTGTGGAGTTGCAAGTGGGGACAAAAATGAGTCGCTCCCGCTAGTTGTGTGCCGATGGACTTGCAACTACGACGGATGGACTTGAAACTGGCACAAAAGGGTCGGGATCTCCCTCGTCCCTAGTTACATATTGACGATGGACTTGCAACTACGAAAATACATGCACACTAGCATGCCGGGAGTGGAGTTGCAACTGGGATAGAAAAGTTTTCCCCTCCCAAAGTTGCATGTCGAGGGTGGACTTGCAACTAGGAAAAAAAATTGGACTCATAATTGCATGTCTGGGGTGCAGTCGCAATTGGTGACAAAAGTGGGTCACCCTCCACTTGCATATCTAATGTGTACTTGCAATTAGGAAAAAAAGTGAGCCATATTGCATGTCAAGGGTGGAGTTGCAACTTGGACAACAACAAAAAAGCGGGCACGCAGTTACATGTTGGGTGGAGTTACAACTGGGACAAAAAGGGTCGGTGTCGGTGTCAAAACCGGCGGATCTCGGGTAGGGGGTCCCGAACTGTGCGTCTAAGGCTAATTGTAACAGGAGGCGGGGGACACGATGTTTACCCAGGTTTGGGCCCTCTCTATGGAGGTAATACCCTACTTCCTGCTTGATTGATCTTGATGATATGAGTATTACAAGAGTTGATCTTCCACGAGATCGATGAGGCTAACCCTAGGAGCTAGCCTATGATTATGATTGTTGTTCTTGTCCTACGGACTAAACCCTCCGGTTTATATAGACACTAGAGGGGGCTAGGGTTACACAGAGTTGGTTACAGATAAGGAAATCTACATATCCGAGTCGCCAAGCTTGCCTTCCACGCAAAGGAGAGTTCCATCCGGACACGGGATGAAGTCTTCTATCTTGTATCTTCATAGTCCAACAGTCCGGCCAAAGTATATTGTCCAGCTGTCCGAGGACCCCTTAATCCAGGACTCCCTCGGTAGCCCCTGAACCAGGCTTCAATGATGAAAGGATCGAGAAGATGTGTCTAGAGGGGGGGGGGGTGATTAGACACTAAGTACCAAAAGTTGCAGTTTTTAATTTCTCTAAGTTTAAGTGGAGTTTTGGCACAAGTTTAACAATCACAATACATATCAAGCAAGCATGCAAAGAGTATATGAGCAGCGGAAAGTAAAGCATGCAACTTGCAAGAATGTAAAGGGATGTGATTGGAGAAATCAAACGCAATTGGAGACATGGATGTTTTTGTCGTTGAGGGAGTCCCGGATTAGGGGGTGTCCGGATAGCCGGACTATGACCTTTGGCTGGACTCCCAGATTATGAAGATACAAGATTGAAGACTTCGTCCCGTGTCCGGATAGGACTTTCCTTGGCGTGGAAGGCAAGCTTGGCGATATGATATGTAGATCTCCTCCAATTGTAACCGACTCTGTGTAACCCTAGCCCTCTCCGGTGTCTATATAAACCGGAGAGTCTTAGTCCGTAGGACGAACAACAATCATACCATAAGCTAGCTTCTAGGGTTTAGCCTCTTTGATCTCGTGGTAGATCAACTCTTGTACTACCCATATCATCAATATTAATCAAGCAGGAGTAGGGTTTTACCTCCATCGAGAGGGCCCGAACCTGGGTAAAAACATCGTGTCCCTTGTCTCCTGTTACCATCCGCCTAGACGCACAGTTCGGGACCCCCTACCCGAGATCCACCGGTTTTGACACCGACATTGGTGCTTTCATTGAGAGTTCCTCTGTGTTGTCACCGTCAGGAAGGATGCCACACCCCATCTTTAAAGACGGCGCTGTTGCTAAAGGAGCTTTGGCTGTCGGCCAAACTCTCCGGCTAGGCAGGTTTTTGATGACCGCCTGTTCGGCCGCCGTGCCGACGATGACCTCTCGGGTCATCAAAAGCAATCTCCACATCATCTCGGAATTTGCCGAGCAGTTAGATCCGATGGGCTCTCTTCCCTAAACAAGCTCTTGGATAGCATCGCCTCCCTGGGAGTCGCTACAGATTACGGCCAGATTGGGCTTAAACCTGATCAGAGAGAGATTGACTCTCCCTAGGTCACCCACCACGTTGAAGTGGTGGAGGAACAATGCGGCGAATCTTCGCCCATCCTAAGGACCAGATGTGTCCGGATTCCCGATCCCTCCAAGCCGGACATCCGCGGAGGGGAGGACGTTGCCCAAGCCCTGAACCTAAAGTCAGGCAGCAGGCCTGATTCATTGAATAACGTCCAAGAAAACAAGCTTCCGAGTTCAGAAACTTTTTGGCCCCAAAGTCTTATGACGAGCGAAGTTCCAGATTTAATACCACCCGCCCACCCAAATATAAGGGATCTATCCCTAATTCGGCAAGAGCCCAGGGAATCAGTGCATCACTACTGGGCCAGATTCCTCCTGGTTATGAACAAGATACAGGACTGCCACGAGGGGGATGCAATCTCATTCTTCTGCAATAACTGCACGAATATCGGAATCCTTAACGCCATAAGTCGTCGCGAAATTACACGCTTCACCGACTTGACATCCATAGTACGAAAGTATTGTGTGACAGAAAGCGTCCAAAAAACCGAAACAAAATTCTGGGACAAACCGACCCTGAATACAATACCAGTCCGAAACAAAAGGGCGCATTATCGCCAGGCACCCAGGCCGAATAGCAAAAAACAAAAACCCTCTACAGGGTATGGAACCGTACTGGAGGGATGGCTCAATGGACCCTGTAAAATTCATAATACAGAGGGCATCGCACCAACTCATAGCCTTAGAGCATGTTGGATACTCCGGCAGGTGGCCAGAAGTGGCGAGGAGCTTCTAACTCCAGAATCCGCAGAGCACCACCCCACAAATGCCAGTACGGTGTAGACAATCTTCGAGACTTTTGCATCAAACAATGCGAGGAAGCGAATGCTCCACAGCCTTATCGAAGTCTACCAAGTAGCAACAATAAATCCATGGAGTGACACGGCTATCACATTTAATGCCAGTGACGAACCTATATTCCGGACAGCCCGAGCGCCAGCCGCACTGGTCCTTAGTCCGATAGTGGACGGCTTCAGGCTTACAAAGGTACTCATGGACGGTGGCAGCGGACTAAACCTCATCTATGAGGAAACCCTGCACAAAATGGAAATAGATTGGAGCCGCATTGAGCGAAGCAACACAACCTTCAGAGGAATAATCCCTAGTCGTGAAGCGTGCTGTTCAGGAAAAATCACACTGGATGTGGTGTTCGGCACGCCGGATAATTATAGATCCGAAGAGGTCACATTTCAAGTGGCCCGTTCAGCAACGGATACCACGCTCTGTTATGGCGAGAAGCATTCACAATTTTTCAAGCTATACCCCATTACGGGTACATGAAGCTCAAAATGCCCGGACCCAACAGACTAATCACTCTTGCCAGCGATCCGGACACAGCGCTCCACGCCGAAAACAAGACAGCCGCACTAGCCCTCGAGGCATTATACGAAGCCCTAGCGACCGAGGAACTAACTGTGTTGCGCTCCACGGTGGACAGGGACGACGTCATACTTGACAAAAGATCCAAATCCACCTCCTTCAAGCCGGCAGACGAAATAGTCAAGTTCCAAGTCCATCCAACAGACACTACAAAAATGGCCTCCATCGGGGCACAACTAAGCCCTGACGTCGACACCGCACTAAGAGAATTCCTACGTGAAAATTGGGACATTTTTGCCTGGCACCCTTCAGACATGCCAGGAATCCCACGCAGGCTGGCCGAGCACAGCCTGAACATCTTAAAAGGGTTCAAACCCGTTAAGCAGACTCTTCGGCGTTTCTCCGAATGTAAGAGACAAGCCATGGGAGAGGAGCTAGCCAAACTACTTGAAGCCGGATTCATCAGAGATATAAAACATCCGGACTGGATGGCAAACCTGGTAATGGTACCAAAGAAGGACAAATCCTGGCGCCCATGCCTCGATTTCAAAGACCTAAATAAGGCCTGCCCAAAGGATCCCTTCCCCCTCCCCCGCATTGATCAAATCATTGACGCCATTGTAGGACACGATTCATTGTGTTTCCTCGATGCATACTCTGGCTACCACCAAATCAAGATGGCAGAGTCAGACCAAGCCGCAACGGCATTCATCACCCCATACGGCCCATTCTGCTTCAACACAATGCCCTTCAGGCTCAAAAATGCCGGCGCAACATATCAGCGCATGATTTAGACATGTCTGGCCAACCAGATGGGCAAAACCGTTCAAGCATACGTGGATGATGTGGTCGTCAAAACCAAACACGTCGAAACTCTAATAGACGACTTGAGGCTCACGTTCGATAACCTCCGAACATATGACATTAGGCTTAACCCAGAAAAATGTGTTTTCGGCGTACCAGCCGGAAAGCTCCTGGGCTTCATTGTATCCGGTAGAGGAGTTGAAGAAAACCCAACCAAGATCCGAGCTATGTCACAATTGGATATTCCAAAAGATCTCAAGCAAATACAAAAATTGACTGGATGCGTGGCGGCTCTAAGCCGCTTCATCTCTCGCTTGGGGGAAAAGGCATTACCCCTTTACCGCCTCCTCCGGCGCACTGAACACTTCGAGTGGATGGATGCCGCCACGGCCAGACTTGAAGAAATAAAAGCCATACTGGCAACAAACCCTGTCCTGGCCGCGCCGAACATCGGCGAACCTATGTTGTTATACATCGCGAGAACTCACCAAGTTGTAAGCGCAGTCCTCGTCGTCGAACGAGAAACGGACGGACACAAATTACCCGTCCAGAAACCAGTATACTACGTGTCCACTGTCCTCACTCCATGCAAGTCCCGGTACCCGCACTACCAAAAAATAGCATACGCAGTGTTCATGGCGTCCCGGAAGCTACGACACTACTTTCAAGAGTGTTCGATAATAGTAGCCTCCGAAGTACCTCTTAACAATATCATAAACAACCACGATGCAACGGGCCGGATTGCCAAATGGGCCATCGAGCTCCTTCCATTCGACATAACATATAATCCACGGCGTGCCATGAAGTCGCAAGCCTTGGCCAACTTCGTCGCTAAATGGGCTGAAGCCGAACTCCCTAGAGAGTACGGCACATATTCCAACTGGACCATGCACTTTGACGGCTCCAAAATGCTGGCGGGTCTGGGGGCTGGCATTGCCCTGACGTCCCCAACAGGAGATACAGTCCAATATGTACTCCAGATAATGTATACGGACTCCAACAATGCAGCTGAATACGAGGCCCTCCTACATGGCCTCCGGATGGCAGTCTCCATGGGCATTCAATGCCTAGAGGTGCGTGGGGATTCGAACCTCGCGACATCCCAAATAAATGGAGACTTTGACGCCAAAGATCCAAAAATGGCAGCCTATCGCAACGCCGTCCTAAATAGGTCAGCCCGGTTCGAAGGGCTGGAATTCCACCATATAGCCCGGGAAAATAATCAGGCAGCGGACGTCCTGGCATGCATCGGCGCAAAGCGCGATGCAGTCCCCCCCAACATTTTCCTGGAAAGGCTATTTAAGCCATCCGTATAGTGGGAAGGGGAATCCGGAATTAACAATCCGGACCAGGCCACATCACCTGACCCCGAACACCCTGACACAACGAAAGACTCCTTCAATGAAGTCACACCCTTAGCCCACTTAATAGTGGCAATAATTTCCCCGTAGACAGAACCATTCTTAGCCTACTTAACTAGGCAGGAACTCCCCGAGGAACAAAATGAGGCACGCTGCATAGTGCGGCGATCTAAAGCCTATAAAGTCCACGAAGGAGAGCTTTATAGGAAAAGCACCACCGGAGTCCTTCAAAGGTGTATCTCCGAAGAGGAAGGGCGGAACCTTCTAGCGGAAATTCACGCCGGACTCGGCGGGCACCACGCTGCAGCCCGAGCCC
Organism: Triticum aestivum; assembly: GCF_018294505.1. Taxonomy (NCBI): domain Eukaryota; kingdom Viridiplantae; phylum Streptophyta; class Magnoliopsida; order Poales; family Poaceae; genus Triticum; species Triticum aestivum. Next base: position 657,788,784 of record NC_057798.1, on the reverse strand, counting down.
TTGTGAGCAAGGCCTTCCGTACCAGATTTTATGGGCCGACGGCCCAGGCAGACGCTCAGGACTTAGTCCAGCGATGCGTCGGTTGCCAACTATTCGCTAATCAAAGCCACATGCCGCCTACCGCCCTATAAACCATACCCATCACTTGGCCTTTTGCGGTTTGGTGGCTTGACATGGTGGGACCCCTTAAAGGAGGAACCCACAAGCAAAAATATCTACTGGTCATGGTGGATAAATTCACCAAATGGATAGAGGCCAAGCCCGTTAAGACGGCCAAATCCGGACCGGTGATAGACTTCATATCCGGGGTTGTACACCATTACGGCGTCCCCCACAGCATCATTATTGACAAAGGCACAAACTTTACGGCCGATGAAGTTAAACTTTGGTGCAAAAACATGGGCATTAAGCTCGATTACGCTTCAGTCTATCACCCCCAAACTAACGGTCAAGTCGAGCGAGCCAACGGTCTAATCATGAGCGGCATCAAACCCAGATTAGTGCGATCCCTTAAAGAATCCAACACGCACTGGGTAGAGGAGCTTGACTCCGTACTCTGGGGGCTGCGGACCACGCCGAATCGCACTACCGGATTCACACCATTCTTTATGGTATACGTCGTAGAGGCAGTCCTGCCCTGCGACATAATTCATGACTCACCTCGCGTGCGCATGTACGAAGAAAGAGAAGCCGAGCTCGATCGGCAGGACAACTTGGACGCATTGGAAGAGGAGCGCGACGTTGCAAAGGCCCGTTCCGCATTCTATCAACAGCAGGCTCGAAGATATCAAAGCAGAGAAGTACGGGCCAAAACTTACAATGTTGGTGAACTAGTTCTACGCCTGCCGGACAAGAAAAAGGACAAACTCAAGCCCAAATGGGAGGGTCCCTTCATAATCTACCAAGTCCTGACTGGTGGAGCATACCGTCTGCGAAATGCATCGGACAACTGACTCGAGCCGAACCCATGGAACGCAACACACCTACGAAGATTCTACGCCTAGCGCCGAACTCTATGTTCGTCTCCTTCCTCTGTCACCTTCCTCCTTTTTTTAATTTAGCTGCCTGGTATTTTTCTCCTCCTTCCTCCCTTCTTTCTTCCAAGCCTTTAGGGGCTTGCTTGCGCGATTTGTTCATGCATAATTGACGCGCCACCCGCGCTCATTATACCTGAGGGCTTCTTTATCAAGAAGCTTATATACACGGGCTTCAGGCCCAAAACATGTGTGACACTTCCACATGAACCTTTTATGCACCATTATATGCATCGATATGACTTAAGTTTTGGCCAAGATGGGTTGCCTGGCTCCTGTGCTTACCCCTACGTCCCCGTTTGTACGGCTAGGTGGTAAAGGGAGCACCTCTGCGATTGTTACTGCCGGGTCAGCCGGATGTGTACCTCAGACTGGGTGAAGCCGAAAGCTAGCGTTCTTAAGGGAATATTCGATCGGTGAAATAAAAGATGACTTTTCACTTATTTATTTATCTGCCCCCAGATGCTTTTCTGCTTTTTTTGCAGTCCAGACATGCACTTTAGGGCATGCCTCCCAGGGAAAGGAACCCTTAAAGGAACTATTCTCCCTGGAAGATGTTTCTTACTAACCATGTAATATAACATAACTAGTTGGGCACTTGTCTGCTAAAGCACTTATGACCCCTACGCCTGGTCTCCATGCCTGCCCCGGTTCTTACATAACCGAGAGGGTATTCGGACACACTCCGGACTATCGGGTCCAGAGGTTGAAGCGAAAAGGTCCGCACTGACAAACGATCTACAATACGGCTAGAAGGCATTATACATGTCATTTTAAAATTACATAGTCAATTTGACTGGGTATATTCTTCTGCAATACCATCCAATAAGCTGTCTAATTTACAGTCCTGTTGGGAATACTTGACGGCCAGCTCTACCTGGCCGTACACTAAACTGACAGGGATCTCTTTCCCATCAGGCCCCATAGGGCCGACCTTGGCCATGTGGTTTGGGTCAGCCTTCGTGTACCGCGTCTTCACCATGGCCCAGGCCTCCCTGGCGCCTTGATGGCAGGCCGATATCTTCGATAATCGGAAGCGCTGCCGCACTCCCTTCAGCTTCTCAGCAAGCTCTCCAAGGCCTTCGGGCATGGAGAGGGATGGCCACAAAGCCTGGACGACGCCCTGCATCGCCTGCCGAACTTGTTCGTGCAGCTGCAACAGCTTGGGAAGAAGGTTCCCGCAGAACCAGGAATTTCCTCACCCGGCCGACCTATCAGCATACCTGCGGACATAGCCCTGTCAGTCGACTTCCTCGCCGAACTCTTTTTTAAGATTCTTTTAAGCACTTACTAAAAATGCCGCGCCAAAGTCGCCGAACTCTTAACTGCTTCAAGTCTCGTGGGCTACTGATATATATAACCATCGGATTTACTCACCCGTATGTCTTTCACATACTGCTCCATGGCTCTGGCTACACCATTTTGAGCGGCACGGAGGTACGCATCTCCCGTATTAAAGGCGTCCAACGCCTCTTGGAAAAAACATGTGTCACGAAGAACAGTCCGGCGACGCCTGTGGTTCATGGCACTCTCCACCTCTAAATTGGTGGCAGATAGCCCGTCTGCGTCCTCTGTCGGAGGAACGTCTGGTGCGCGCCCCATGTTCGCCTCCGCTTCCGGATCCGGCCTTGAAGCCTGGCCGGTAGATATAGTCCAGCGGGCGCTCTTTTTCCTGAGGAGAGCATGAGCGTTAGCGCGACTCGAGGGCATAAACCCTAGACGTTAAAATTGCGTGCCGTATCGTTGCGCCGGAGTCTCGATCCGGTTCGCACTTCTTTTTATCCTGCCTGGCTGAGATGGCCCTTGTTGGCTACCCACCGCGGGCTCGGCCCTCCGCCGCAAGGATTTCCCCTGCAAAACGAAACACTATTGGTTTATGACAATCAAAATGAGCATGGATGGATCCTCTGAAGAGTACTGGGACTTCGATGTCGGTCACCTTTGAGGCTAGAAGTAGTCTGGGATAATCAGCCGTAATGGCCACCAAGGTGTTGTCCTTAACTAATGAAACACCCCATCGATTAGCTCCACACATAGGTCCGGGTCCTCCTGGGAATCCGGGTCGAGGGCCCGTTCCGGGTCCTCGGATTGTGGAGGGGGCTGTTTATTTCCTTCATAGTCTGGCGCAGCTCCTGCGTTGCAATTACTAGATTAAGTACTCAACCATGGGAATTCGAAAACAGGTAGGCAAGTGAAAGCGTTCGCCCACCCAGCTTGGACGATTGTACATGGAGAATACACCCTCTGGGTTGACATGGAGGAATTCCTCTTCTTCTCCCTTGTACAAAGCGGATAAGATTCTCGTTAAAGTGGCAGCCGAATCCGGCCCCTTACGACCGCACCGGGTGGCGTCGTCCTCCCCGTTGAAATCCCACATGGGGTGGCCTCTGTACTGAAGCGGCTGCACCCCTCGCGTAATGCATATGGCCATGACCTTGATCATGGTCAGTCCGGAATGAGCCAACAACCTTGTCCGGTTCATCAGGTAAAGGACGTCCTTGTCAGTTTCCCTCTGAGGGTTCCGCGGGCGCCAGCTCAGGCGCTTCTTCAACGGAGCATTATTGAACTCCGGGATGCCAATCCGTACAGGGTCCGGCAGGGGGACGTCATCTATATAGAACCACTCTGAAGGCCAGTCCTTAGACACCCTCTTTGGGGTGCAGGATAGATATCCGGTCCCAGCGATGCGCCATAGTTCGGCTCCGCCCACTTGATAAATAGACCCCTCCTGAGAGCGGGGCATGAGGCAGAACAACTTCTTCCACAGCGCGAAATGGGCCTCGACGCCCAAGAACAGCTCGCAGAGGGCCACGAAGCCTGTGATGTGTAGTATGGAGGCAGGTGTGAGGTTGTGTAGCTGGAGGCCGTAGAACTCCAGTAGCCCTCGGAGAAACGGATGAATTGGAAATCTGAGTCCTCTTATTAAGTAAGGGACTAGGCACACCCGCTCTCCTCGGGAGGGATCGGGAATGCTCTCCGCCTGCTCTCCGTCAGTATAGGTGGCAATCCCGACTCGAACCGGGACCATATATGCTGGGGGAAGGAGCCCCTTGGACTGAAGCACTACTAGCTCGCTATGCGGGATGGAACACCGCCCCCAATCTCTGGGCCGAGGGCTGGAGAGGCGGGAGGAGGAGCTGCACCGACCGGCCATGGTGGAATGGATCCCTGTCGAAGGCGCTTTGATGAGGGCTCGCGGAGGGAAGATGGTGTGGGCTGGATCTAAATCCCCGTCTCTTTTATGGGCAGCTCGTTCACGCGGCTAGGGGGGAGAATGGAAAAAACTCCCTAGCTTTTTGCATTCGTTTGACACGTGGAAGATGGTCATTATTAGGCACGGAAGTTGAGGAGTACAGCATGCACCGGAAGCCGGGCACTATTCGACGGGTATATGGGATTTGGAGAAGAACCCGCCTTGCAATGCCGAAGACAAATTTGCGCATCGGACTCATCGTCATTGAAGCCTGGTTCGAGGGCTACTGAGGGAGTCCCAGATTAGGGGGTGTCCGGATAGCCGCACTATGACCTTTGGCTGGACTCCCGGATTATGAAGATACAAGATTGAAGACTTCGTCCCGTGTCCGGATAGGACTTTCCTTGGCGTGGAAGGCAAGCTGGGCGATACGATATGTAGATCTCCTCCAATTGTAACCGTCTCTGTGTAACCCTAGCCCTCTCCGGTGTCTATATAAACCGGAGAGTCTTAGTCCGTAGGACGAACAACAATCATACCATAGTCTAGCTTCTAGGGTTTAGCCTCTCTGATCTCGTGGTAGATCAACTCTTGTACTACCCATATCATCAATATTAATCCAGCAGGAGTAGGGTTTTACCTCCGTCGAGAGGGCCCGAACCCGGGTAAAAACATCGTGTCCCTTGTCTCCTGTTACCATCCGCCTAGACGCATAGTTTGAGACCCCCTATCCGAGATCCGCCGGTTTTGACACCGACAGTCGTGGTTCCGATAGGTGGTGCTATCGTACATCCACGTTGATGGATACTTCAACCCACGAAGGGTAACGGCTGCGCGAGTCCATGGAGGGCTCCACCCAAGAAGGGTCCACGAAGAAGCAACCTTGTCTATCCCACCATGGCCGTCACCCACGAAGGACCTGCCTCACTAGCGGTAGATCTTCACGAAGTAGGCGATCTCCTTGCCCTTACAAACTCCTTGGTTCAACTCCACAATCTTAACGGAGGCTCCCAAGTGACACCTAGCCAATCTAGGAGACACCACTCTCCAAGAAGTAACAAATGGTGTGTTGATGATGAACTCCTTGCTCTTGTGCTTCAAATGATAGTCTCCCCAACACTCAACTCTCTCTCACAGGATTGGGATTTGGTGGAAAGAATACTTGAGTGGAAAGCAACTTGGGGAAGGCTAGAGATCAAGATTCATATGGTAGGAATGGAATATCTTGGTCTCAACACATGAGTAGGTGGTTCTCTCTTAGAAAATGTAAGTTGGAAGTGTAGGTTCGTTCTGATGGCTCTCTCCACGAATGAAGAGGAGGTGGAGGGGGTATATATAGCCTCCACACAAAATCTAACCATTACACACAACTTGCCAATCTCGGTGGGACCTAATTGAGAAACTCGGTCGGATCGATTCAGCAAATCTAGTGACCGTTAGGATTTTTGGTGGGACCGACATGCAACTCGGCAGGACCGATATGGTTAGGGTTAGGGCATAACGTAATCTCGGTGAGACCGATTACACAAACTCGGTGGGACCGATTTTGGAAATAAGCTAACCAGAGAGTTGGTGAGGCAAACTCGGTGTGACCGATTCGCTCATCTCGGTGGGACCGAGACGTTACGAAAAGTAAACAGAGAGTTTACATTGTAATCTCGGTAGGACTGATTACACAAACTCGATGGAACCGATTTTGGTAATGGACATAGACAGAGAGATTGCAATCCCATCTTGGTGAGACCGAGATCCCAATCAATGAGACCGATTTGCCTAGGGTTTGTGGCAGTGGCTATGACATCTGAACTCGGTGGCGCCGGATAGAAAGAATCGGTGGGGCCGAGTTTGACTTTTGGTTTAGGTCATATGTGGATGTGAGAAAGTAGTTGAGGGTTTTGGAGCATATCACTAAGCACTTTGAAGCAAGAACCTCATTAAGCAACACCTCATCCCTCCTTGATAGTATTGGCTTTTCCTATAGACTCAATGTGATCTTGGATCACTAAAATATAAAATGTAGAGTCTTGAGCTTTGAGCTTGAGCCAATCCTTTGTCCTTAGCATCTAGAAGGGGTTCCACATCCTTTAGTCCATGCCACTTCATTGTTGAACTTATCTGAAATATACTAGGTAAAAGTGTTAGTCCAACAAGAGATATGTTGACATTAATTACCAAAATCACCCACGGAGCACTTGTGCTTTCAATCTCCCCCCTTTTGGTAATTGATGACAACATACATCAGAGCTTTAGATAGAGGATATATAGAATAACAAGTAAAGCTTTGGAAAGACATGTAACATGCATGGGCTCCCCCTACATGTATGCAATCATGTGAATATGGAATAGAGAAGCATGTGAATGCATAAACATGACAGAGTAGGCAATGTGTTACATGTATCTTGGATATTGATGTCTACTACACAACCTTCTTCTTGTAGACGTTGTTGGGCCTGCAAGTGCACAATTTTGTAGGACAGTAGCAAATTGCCCTCAAGTGGATGACCTAAGGTTTATCAATCCGTAGGAGGCGTAAGGTGAAGATGGTCTCTCTCAAACAACCCTGCAACCAAATAACAAAGAGTCTCTTGTGTCCCCAACACACCCAATACAATGGTAAATTGTATAGGTGCACTAGTTCGGCGAAGAGATGAAGATACAAGTGCAAAATAGATAGTAGATATAGGTTTTTGTAATCTGAAATAATAAAAACAGCAAGGTAACAAGTGGTAAAAGTGAGCGTAAACAGTATTGCAATGATAGGAAACAAGGCCTAGGGTTCATACTTTCACTAGTGCAAGTTCTCTCAACAATAATAAGATAGATAGATCATATAACAAGCCCTCAACATGCAACAAAGAGTCACTCCAAAGCCACTAATAGCGGAGAACAAACGTAGAGATTATGGTCGGGTACGAAACCACCACAAAGCTATTCTTTCGGATCGATCTATAAAAGAGTTCGTACTAGAATAACACCTTAAGATACAAATCAACCAAAACCCTAATGTCACCTAGATACTCCATTGTCACCTCAAGTATCCGTGGGCATGATTATACGATATGCATCACACAATCTCAGATTCATCCAACCAACATAAAAGTACTTCAAAGAGTGCCCCAAAGCTACTACCGGAGAGTTAAGAACGTGTGCCAACCCCTATGCATAGGTTCCCAATGTCACGAAACCCGCAAGTTGATCACCAAAACATACATCAAGTGGCACATGATATCCCATTGTCACCACAGATAATCACGACAAGACATACATCAAGTGTTCTCATAAAAGACTCAATCCGATAAAATAACTTCAAAGGGGAAACTCAATTCATCACAAGAGAGTAGAGGGGGAGAAACATCATAAGATCCAACTACAATAGCAAAGCTCGGGATACATCAAGATCGTGCCATAGAGGAACACGAGAGAGAACACGAGAGAGAGAGAGAGAGATCAAGCACATAGCTACTGGTACATACCCTCAGCCCCGAGGGTGAACTACTCCCTCCTCGTCATGGATAGCGCCGGGATGATGAAGATGGCCTCCGGTGATGGGATCCTCCTCCGGCAGGGTGCCGGAATAGGGTCCCGATTGGGTTTTCGTGGCTCTGGAGGCTTGGCGGCGGCGGAACTCCCGATCTAGGTTCTGTTCTGGAAGTTTTACGATACATAGGTATATATGGGTGAAAGGAGTACGTCAGTGGAGCTACAGGGGTCCCACGAGGCAGGGGGGCGCCCAGGGGGGAGGCGCCCTCCACCCTCGTTGACAGCCCGGGGCTCCCCTGGCGTGCATTCCAAGCCCATCAGGTTGGTTGCCTTCCAAAATTAACTTCTCCAGTTGATTTCGTTCCGTTTTGACTCCATCTGATATTCCTTTTCCTCAAAACACTAAAATAGGCATAAAACAGCAAATCTGGGCTGGGCCTCCGGTTAATAGGTTAGTCCCAAAAATAATATAAAAGTGGATAATAAAGCCCAATATTGCCTAAAATAGTAGATAAAGTAGTATGGAGCAATCAAAAATTATAGATGCGTTGGAGACGTATCAAGCATCCCCAAGCTTAATTCCTGCTCGTCCTCGAGTAGGTAAATGATAAAAAAAAGAATTTTTGATGCGGAGGGATACTTTGGCATAATTTCAATGTAAATCTTCTCAATTGTGATATGAATATTCAGATCCGAAAGATTCAAGACAAAAGTTCATATTGACACAAAAATAATAATACTTCAAGCATACTAATCAAAGCAATCATGTCTTCTCAAAATAACATGGCAAGAGAAAGTTCATCCCTACAAAATCATATAGTTAGGCTATGCTTCATTTTCGTCACACAAAGATGTTCCCAACTTATATACCCCCGATGACAAGCCAAGCAATTGTTTCATACTTAAATAATATCAAACTTTTTCAACTTTCATGCAATACATGAGCGTGAGACATGGATATAGCACTATGGGTGGAATAGAATATGATGATGGGGATTGTGTGGAGAAGACAAAAAAGGAGAAAGTCTCATGTTGACGAGGCTAATCAACGGGCTATGGAGATGCCCATCAATTGATGTCAACATGAGGAGTAAGGATTGCCATGCAACGGATGCACTAGAGCTATGAATGCTCAACAAAAGAAAACTAGTGGGTGTGCATCCAACTTCCTTGCTCACGAAAATCTAGGGCATTTGCGGAAGCCCATCGTAGGAATATACAAGACAAGTTCTATAATGAAAAATTCCCACTAGTATAAAATGACAACTTATGAGACTCACTACATGAAGAACAAGGTGCTACTTTGAAGCACAATATATGAGTCTCGCTACATGAAGAACAAGGTGCTACTTTGAAGCACAATATATGAGACTCACTACATGAAGAACGAGGTGCTAATTTGAAGCACAAGTGTGGAAAAAGAGATAGTAGCATTGCCCTTTTCTTTTCTCCTTTTTTTGGGCCTTCCTTTTTTTTATTTTGGCCTTTTTTTTATTTGGGCAATGCTCTAATAATGATGATCATTACACTTCTATTGATTACAACATGAGGATTACAACTCGAAACATAGAACAAGATATGACTCTATATGAATGCCTCCGGCGGTGTACCGGGATGGTGCAATGAATCAAGAGTGACATGTATGAAAAATAATGCATGGTGGCTTTGCCACAAATACGATGTCAACTACATGATCATGCAATGGCAATATGACAAAAGTAATGTATGTCATGATGATGATGATGGAAGTTGCATGGCAATATATCTCGGAATGGCTATGGAAATCCATAATAGGTAGGTATGGTGGCTGTTTTGAGGAAGATATAAGGAGATTTATGCGTGATAGAGTGTATCGTATCACGGGGTTTGGATGCACCGTCGAAGTTTGCACCAACTCTCAAGGTGAGAAAGGGCAATGCACGGTACCGAAGAGGCTAGCAAAGGCGGAAAGGTGAGAGTGCGTATAATCCATGGACTCAACATTAGTCAAAAGAACTCATATACTTATTGCAAAAAATTTAGAAGTCATCAAAAATCAAGTACTACGCGCATGCTCCTAGGGGGATAGATTGGTAGGAAAAGACCATCACTCGTCCCCGACCGCCACTCATAAGGATGCACAAGTCAGGTACACTTCATGTTTCAAATTTGTTACATAACTTTAACAATACGTGCATGCTACGGGACTTGCAAACTTCAACACAAGCATTCTTTGAATTCATAATCACCCAACTAGCACGACTTTGATATTATCACCTCCATATCTCAAAACAATCATCAAGCATCAAACTTATCTTAGTATTCAACACACTCATAAGAAAGTTTCACATATCTTGAACACCAAGTATATTAACATTAAGAAAATTACCATGCTATTAACGACTCTCAAAATAATCTAAGTGAAGCATGAGAGATCAAATAGTTTCTTTAAAACAAATCCACCACCGTGCTCTAAAAGATCTAAGTGAAGCACTAGAGCAAAAATTATCAAGCTCAAAAAATATAAGTGAAGCACATAGAGTATTCTAGCAAATTCCATTTTGCGTATGGCTCTCTCTCATTAAAGAATTTCAGATCTTGATACTTCATTCAAATATAAAGCAAAGCTAAAGAAAACTACAATGCAAGGATAGCACAACTCATGTGAAGAAGCAAAAACTTAGGCTCAACCGATACTAACCGATAGTTGTTGAAGAAGAAAGGTGGGATGCCTACCGGGGCATCCCCAAGCTTAGATGCTCGAGACTTCTTGAAATATTATCTTGGGGTGCCTTGGGCATACCCAAGCTTGAGCTTTTATGTCTCCTTAATTCCTCTCATATCATGGTTTCTCTTCTTTTTATAAAAAGCTTCATTCACAACAAACTCAACAAGAACTCGTGAGATAGGTTAGTATAAACCAATGCAAAAACTTATCATATTCTACTGTAACAAATCACTAACATTATTATTCAACATTGAATACTAAATGCCTCTGTATATTTAATACTCCTATCCTCAAATAGAATCATTAAACAAGCAAACATATGCAAACAATGCAACCATAACAGCAATCTGCCAAAACAATGCAGTCTGTAAAGAATGCAAGAGTATCAATACTTCCCTGACTCCAAAAATTATGAACTAAAATTCCCACTGTAATAAATTTATCAGAGCTTAATATGCAAAAAGATTCAACGTTATACCATGCTCTGACTTTTCTGAGGAATGTTTGCAACAGCGGTAAACTTTCTGTTTTCAAACAGCAACATACAAACTAGCAAAATAAGCATGGCAAAGACTATCCTTGACTTTTTTATTGAAACTAAAGATGCAAAACATTATTCTAACTAACAGCAATAAGAAACTAACAAAATAAAATGACGCTCCAAGCAAAACACATATCATGTGGCGAATAAAAATATAGCTCCAAGTAAAGTTACCGATGAACGAAGACGAAAGAGCGGATGCCTTCCGGGGTATCCCCAAGCTTAGTTGCTTGGTTGTCCTTGAATATTACCTTGGGGTTCCTTATTAATCCCCAAGCTTAGGCTCTTGCCACTCCTTATTCTATAGTCCATTGAATCTTTAACCAAAACTTGAAAACTTCAACCACACAAAACTCAAACAAAACTCGCAAGCTCCGTTAGTATAAGAAAATAAAACCACCACTTAGGTACTGTAATGAACTCATTCTAAATTCATATTGGTGTAAGATCTACTGTATTATAACATCTCTATGGTTCATACCACTTAATAGTAGCCATAGATGCATCAAAATAAGCAAACAACACAACGAAAACAGAATCTGTCAAAAACAGAACAGTCTGTAGTAATGTGTATCAAACGTATACTTATGGAACCCCAAAAATTCTGATATAAATTGTTGGACCTGAGGAATTTGTCTATTAATCATCTGCAAAAAGAATCAACCTAAAATCACTCTCCAGTAAAATATGGCAGCTAATCTCGTGAGCGCTAAAGTTTCTGTTTTCTACAGCAAGATCATATAAACTTCACCCAAGTCTTCCCAAAGGATCTACTTGGCACTTTATTGAAACAAAAGCTATAAAACATGATTACTAAAGTAGAATAATCATGTGGACACACAAAAACAGTAAGGATAAATATTGGGTTGTCTCCCAACAAGCACTTTTCTTTAATGCCTTTCTAGCTAGGCATGATGATGACAATGATGCTCACATAAAAGATAAGAATTGAAACATAAAGAGAGCATCATGAAGCATATGACTAGCACATTTAAGTCTAACCCACTTCCTACGCATAGGGATTTTTTGAGCAAACAACTTAGGGGAACAATAATCAACAAGCATAGGAAGGTAAAACAAGCATAGCTTCAAGACTTTAAGCACATAGAGAGGAAACTTGATATTATTGGAATTCCTACAAGCATATGCTCCTCCCTCATAATAATTTTCAGTAGAATCATGAATGAATTCAACAATATAACCAGCACCTAAAGCATTATTTTCATGACCTACAAGTATGGAAAATTTACTATTCTCCACATAAGCAAAATTCTTCTCATGAATAATAGTGGTTGCTCACCAAAATAACTATCATGTGATTGAAAATTAAGATCAAGATGATTATCCTTATTCTTTAAAGCATACGTGTCATCACAAATTTCATCATAGATAGGAGGCATGCTTTCATCATAGTAAATTTTCTCATCAAAGCTTGGGGGACGAAAAATATCATCTCCATCAAACATAGCTTCCCCAAGCTTGTGGCTTTGCATATCATTAGCATCATGGATATTCAAGGAATTCCTACTAACAACATTGCAATCATGCTCATCATTCAAATATTTCATGCCAAGAATTCTATGTAATTCTTCTTCTAGTACTTGAGCACAATTTTCCTTTCCATCATACTCACGAAAGATATTAAAAAGATGAAACATATGAGACAAACTCAATTCCATTTTTTTGTAGTTTTCTTTTATAAACTAAACTAATGCTAAAATAAGAAGCAAAAAGGTTCGATTGCAAGATCTAAAGATATACCTTCAAGCACTGACCTCGCCAGAAAAGAGCTTAGTGACGGAGTGTGAGTACCCTTTACCTAGCCTCCCCGGCAACGGTGCCAGAAAAGAGCTTGATGTCTACTACACAACCTTCTTCTTGTAGACATTGTTGGGCCTGCAAGTGCACATGTTTGTAGGACAGTAGCAAATTTCCCTCAAGTGGATGACCTAAGGTTTATCAATCCGTAGGAGGCGTAAGGTGAAGATGGTCTCTCTCAAACAACCCTGCAACCAAATAACAAAGAGTCTCTTGTGTCCCCAACACACCCAATACAATGGTAAATTGTATATGTGCACTAGTTCGGCGAAGAGATGAAGATACAAGTGCAAAATAGATAGTAGATATAGGTTTTTGTAATCTGAAATAATAAAAACAGAAAGGTAACAAGTGGTAAAAGTGAGCGTAAACGGTATTGCAATGATAGGAAACAAGGCCTAGGGTTCATACTTTCACTAGTGCAAGTTCTCTCAACAATAATAAGATAGATAGATCATATAACAAGCCCTCAACATGCAACAAAGAGTCACTCCCAAGCCACTAATAGCGGAGAACAAACATAGAGATTACGGTCGGGTACGAAACCACCACAAAGCTATTCTTTCGGATTGATCTATAAAAGAGTTCGTACTAGAATAACACCTTAAGATACAAATCAACCAAAACCCTAATGTCACCTAGATACTCCATTGTCACCTCAAGTATCCGTGGGCATGATTATACGATATGCATCACACAATCTCAGATTCATCCAACCAACATAAAAGTACTTCAAAGAGTGCCCCAAAGCTACTACCGGAGAGTTAAGAACGTGTGCCAACCCCTATGCATAGGTTCCCAATGTCACGAAACCCGCAAGTTGATCACCAAAACATACATCAAGTGGCACATGATATCCCATTGTCACCACAGATAATCACGGCAAGACATACATCAAGTGTTCTCATGAAAGACTCAATCCGATAAAATAACTTCAAAGGGGAAACTCAATTCATCACAAGAGAGTAGAGGGGGAGAAACATCATAAGATCCAACTACAATAGCAAAGCTCGGGATACATCAAGATCGTGCCATAGAGGAACACGAGAGAGAACACGAGAGAGAGAGAGATCAAACACATAGCTACTGGTACATACCCTCAGCCCCGAGGGTGAATTACTCCCTCCTCGTCATGGATAGCGCCGGGATGATGAAGATGGCCTCCGGTGATGGGATCCTCCTCCGGCAGGGTGCCGAAATAGGGTCCCGATTGGTTTTTCGTGGCTCTGGAGGCTTGGCGGCGGCGGAACTCCCGATCTAGGTTCTGTTCTGGAAGTTTTACGATACATAGGTATATATGGGTGAAAGGAGTACGTCAGTGGAGCTACAGGGGTCCCACGAGGCAGGGGGGCACCCAGGGGGGAGGCGCCCTCCACCCTCGTTGACAACCCGGGGCTCCCCTGGCGTGCATTCCAAGCCCATCAGGTTGGTTTCCTTCCAAAATTAACTTCTCCAGTTGATTTCGTTCCGTTTTGACTCCGTCTGATATTCCTTTTCCTCGAAACACTAAAATAGGCATAAAACAGCAAATCTGGGCTGGGCCTCCGGTTAATAGGTTAGTCCCAAAAATAATATAAAAGTGGATAATAAAGCCCAATATTGCCTAAAACAGTAGATAAAGTAGCATGGAGCAATCAAAAATTATAGATATGTTGGAGACGTATCAGCTATATGCATGAGAGCAAAGAATTGTGGGAAATGTACCTTCATGCTCATGAGTCCTTCTTGCAAACAGTATGTACATCAGCAATAATTCCTCATACACATGACTGTGATGCATATACTTACCTTGTGGTCTTGAGTTGGCTTAGGATGGAGTGAACCTGTGAAAATAAGGTTAGATAACACAGATGCATCTACTAGCCAGAGCAAACAAGAAGAAACCACAAGAGTACCAGGACTGGGATGACATGTAGAGAGTGAGTTCCCAGTACCACATTGGATATAGACATGTCCCCAAGGGTAAATATGTGCAATGAATTTAAAGAATTTCTTTCCCTTGAATGTCTTGCTCCCCCTGATTCTAGCATGGGATACTGGGAGAAGATAGGGAACAGAAAAACAGAGCTCAAAGAGACAAATGAACAGAGCTAGTGCAAATAAGCACATATGAACATGTCTTTCCCCTCTAAAAGACATGTAACATCTCTCCTCTTGAACACCAAGCATTTGGGATCCTTGAAGATTACACTCTCGTTGAGTATTCTCTCCCCCTAGAGATATGATTGAGCTTTGATGTGATCTCTCTCTCCCCCTTTGACATCAATTTCCAAGAAGGGTCTTCTGGAATTTTGTGACGGGAAGGTTTGGTCCTTGAGACACAAAACAAAGCAATAAGTAAAATGTGATGCTGGTAGAGGACAAGATTCAATGAGTGGAGCTGGATCAAGAGAACACAGGTACAAATGGCAAGCTATTTTTCCTGTTGTGAAATTGGTGGCACCGAGATGTATGCTTTGGTAGCACCGAAAGGATTCGGTTGGAACAAGAATAATAGGCCGGTGCGACCAAGTTCATTACAGAGAAAACACTTGTCACCTCAGCTCACTAGACAAGTAAGATCTCACAAGGATTTGCAAGGAATTGGATGCAGGGAATGCAGAAAAGAAAGTAAAAGAGAAGAAACTTAAAAGAAATCTAGATGAAGTTTTATTGAAATGGGAAACATATATGCATGAGACAAATGCAAGAGCACAAAAAAGAACACAAGAGAACTTCATCTAGAATTGGTCGGTGACAAAGTCACCTATGTTAGAGTATATTGACTTAGGAGTCAAGTGAGATCACTTGATCATAGGTCATACTCATCGTTTAAGCTCAAAATGGGGTTACCATTTTTCGTTTAAGCATCTTGATGTATTCACATCTTGTCGAGTTGCTTTGACTCATGACTTTGAGTAAAGCTTCTCTAAGATGGAATAACATACCTTGGGTGGTTGTGTTGATCGTGATCATGTAGTTGAACTTGTGTGGGTTGCTCAAGGTTGATGTAGCTCATCAAGAGTTGGGAGCACTCTTGGAATTTGAGTCCATCTACCTACATGGGTTAGTTTTTGCAAGGAAGAGCACTTGTGTATCCAAGATGACAATCATGAAACACAACATAGAATTTGTCAAAGGATACGTGTGAATGGTTTCATGCTTCCTTGTCTTCAACCACCATCATGTAGAGACTTGGTGATGTAGAGATTGCTCAAAATGTGAGTGAGTTGCAATCTCATAGATTTAGATTCATCCAAGTTCCTACAAGGGTTAGATAACATGCAAGGTGAAAATATATCCAGGACGTAAGATTATCATCATAAGAGAAATATCAAGGATTAGTCATAGGCTCATGTCTTGCATGTATCAAATGGAGTTCCTACTCCAAGTTTGAAGCATCAATGATGTTCAATTCACCTCTTAACCTCAAAAACACTTTCTCATCAAGAGGTTTAGTGAAAATATCCACTAATTGTTTTTCGGTGCGAACATGCTTAAGATTAATGTCCCCTTTGGCAACATGATCTCGAATAAAATGATGACGAACTTCAATATGCTTAGTTCAAGAATGTTGCACGGTATTGTGAGTAATCTTGATTGCACTCTAATTGTTACAAATTAATGGAACATGTTTCACATATATCCCATAATCTTTAAGAGTTTGGGTCATCCAAACTAATTGAGCACAACATGAACCAGCAGCAATGTATTCCGCTTCGGCGGTGGATAAGGATACCGAGTTTTGTTTCTTGGAAGACCAAGACACAAGAGATCTACCAAGGAATTGACAAGTACCCGAAGTGGACTTTCTATCAACCTTGTCACCGGCATAGTCCGAGTCGGAGTAGCCAACAAGATTGAAGGAGGCCCTCTTAGGATACCAAATGCCAAAATTTGGTGTATGAATTAAGTATCTCACTATCCTTTTCACGGCCTTAAGATGACATTCTTTAGGTGCAGCTTGATATCGTGCACACATGCACACACTTAGCATAATATTGGGACGTGAAGCACATACGTATTACAATGAACCAATCATAGAGCGATAAACCTTTTGATCAACCGGTTCACCATCTTTGGTCAAATCAAGATGTCCACTAGTAGGCATGGGTGTAGACATACCTTTGCATTCTTGCATATTAAACTTCTTGAATAAGTCCTTGGTGTACTACTTTGAGAGACAAAAGTACCTTCCTTAGTTTGCTTGATTTGCAACCGAAGAAAGAATTTGAGTTCACTCATCATCGACATCTCAAACTTCTCCGACATTAGCTTTCCAAACTTCTAACTAAAATGAGGGTTAGTTGATCCAAAATAATATCATCGACATAAATTTGGCATACAAATAATTCTCCATTGACCCTTTTAGTAATAAGTGTAGAATCAAATTTTCCAATTTCAAAGCCTTTTTCAATAAGGAACTTGGTTAAGCATTTATGCCAAGCTCTAGGAGCTTGTTTAAGACCATAAAGAGCTTTGCAAAGTTTGTAGACATGATTAGGTTTCTTAGGGTTGATAAAGTCGTGAGGTTGTTTAACATAAACTTCCTCCTCTATTTCACCATTTAGAAAAGCACTTTTAATGTCCATTTGGTACAAGGTGATATCATGGTGATTAGCATAGGCAAGTAAGATGCGAATGGACTCAAGTGTAGCAATGGGAGCATAAGTCTCACCATAGTCCATACCTTCGACTTTTGTGTAGCCTTGGGCGACAAGACGTGCTTTGTTGCGAACTACTTGTCCATCTTCATCTTGCTTGTTGCGAAACACCCATTTGGTACCGATGATGTTGTGGTTGTTGTCGAGCTTCTCAACCAATGTCCAAACTTGATTCCTCTCAAAGTTGTGTATCTCTTCATGCATAGCGTTTATCCAGTCCGGATCTTCCAATGCTTCTTCAACCTTCATAGGTTCAATGCTAGAGATGAATGAATAGTGTTCACAAAAGTTAGCTAAACAAGTTTTAGAGCGAGTGATTCTCCCGGTTTGGATATCATTGTAGATTTGCTCGACGTGATGGTCTTTAGCAATTCTTCCCCGAACTCGTGAAAGCTTTTGCTTGGGTCTTGGTTGAACATCTTCTTCATCTTGTTCTTCTTCTTGGCCTTCTTCATTGTTGGCGTTGTCGTTCTCTTGTCATGGTGGAGAAGGAGGTTGTTGATGTTCTTGGTGTACTTCCTCGTTTTCTTCATCTTGGTGTGTCCCACTTGTGGATGCTTCCGTATCAACTCTTGGTTCACCTTGTCGTGAGGTAGAAGCTTCTACTTGGACGGACGAGTTACTCTCCATCACCTCCGTTGGACGAATCTTGCCAATAGACAAGTCTTGGATTGCTTCCGAGGGGTCTTTGTCTCCTACATCAATTCGCAATTTCTCTACTTGCGAGCCGTTAGATTCATCAAACTTCACATCTACTGTTTCTTCAACCTTTCGGGTGAAATTGTTGTAGACACGGTAAGTGTGAGAGTTTGAGCCATAACCAAGTAGGAAACCTTCATGAGACTTAGGAGAAAATTTAGAATGACAATGCTTATCAAGAATGTAGCACTTTGAGCCAAATACTCGAAAGTATCCAACTTGGGGTTTGTTACCGGTGAGGAGCTCGTATGCCGTCTTGCCGAGTAGCTTGTGAAGATACAAGTGATTTGTTGCATGACAAGCTGTCTCAACCGCTTCTGCCCAAAAGTGCTTCGGCGTCTTGTACTCATCAAGCATCATTCTTGCCATTTCGATGAGCGTCCGGTTCTTCCTCTCAAAAACTCCATTTTGTTGAGGTGTGTACCTAGCCGAGAACTCATGTGAAATCCCTTCTTAGTCAAGAAAGGTGTCCACATTTGCGTTCTTGAACTCCATTCCGTTGTCGCTGCGAACCTTCTTGATCTTCACTTCAAATTGATTTTGGGCCTTCCTAGCAAAGTTTTTGAAGATCTTTTGGACCTGCGATTTGTCATCAAGAAAGAACACCCACGTAAATCTTGAAAAATCATCAACTATAACTAGACCAAAAGAATTTCCACCGAGACTCTTGTAAGCGTTGGGACCAAAGAGATCCATGTGAAGTAGCTCAAGTGGCCTCCTTGTGGTCATGATGTTCTTTACGGGATGCCTTCCTCCAACTTGTTTGCCTGCTTGACAAGCACTGCAAAGTCTATCCTTATCAAATATGACATCGTTAATACCAAGGATATGATTTCCTTTAATAAGCTTGTCAAGATTTTGCATGCCAACATGACCTAATCGTCTATGCCATAACCAACCTTTAGAGGATTTAGCAATAAAGCAAGTTCTGGGTTGAGCCTTTTTAGTGAAATCAACAATGTAAAGATCACCTCTACGTATACCGGTAAAGACCATTTTATGATTATCTCTATGAAACACTTGGCAATCTACTTCAGTAAATAGGACATTGAAACCGAAATCAGCAAGGCTAGATACTGAAAGTAAGTTGTAGCCAAGAGATTCAACAAGCATAACATTTTGAATGGAGCTATCATGTGAGATGGCCACCTTACCGAGGCCAACCACCTTACCCTTTGAGTTTTCACCAAAAGTGACATACTTTCGAGGACCATCGCTTTCAGCAAGCTCACGAAACATGTCTTTATCTCCGGTCATGTGATCGGTACATCCACTGTCAAGAACCCATTCCTTTCCTCCTGCCATGTATCCCCGAAGATTTGCCATAAGACCAAATTGTCTCATTGCATCATCAAGATCAAAGTCACTATCATCATCCTCGTCATAGTATCCATGTTCAACATCTTCATGTGGTGGATCAAATCCTAGAGAGGATGATTCATTAGAGTGAGTTTGACAATGATCTTCTTTATGGATTTTAATAGCTTCGGAAATAATGTCACTAATAATTCCAACATTTCCTTTGGCATGCATGAGGTTTGTAAGCTCAAATAGACAATTACCAAACATAGGATCACTGGAATTCATCTTACTCAAGGCAATAGACTTATGGAGAATTTCATCTAGATTTTTCAAGGAATAATCTGGATATCGTTCCTCAAGAGATTTCCATATAGTGTAGGCACACTCAAGAGTAGGCAAGTTTCAATCAAGTTTCTAGGCAAGCCTCTAGTGATAAGATTATCAGTTCTAAGATTCCTGATCATGTCAATTGACTCATCAAGGGTAGGATGCATAGGATCAACATGAGGTGCACAAGGGCTAGAAATGTACTTGTTCAAATGATATTGATTGAAAATCACAAGCATCTCATTTTTCCACTCATGAAAATACTCTCCATCAAGTATAGGCACTCTATGTCTAATACTCCCCAAAGTAGACTCATCCGTCTTCCTCCAATGGTGATTAAACCAAAGCAATGGAAACCTGGCTTTGATACCAATTGAAAGGATCGAGAAGAGGTGTCTAGAAGGGGGGTGATTAGACACTAAGTACCAAAAGTTGCAGTTTTTAATTTCTCTAAGTTTAAGTGGAGTTTTGGCACAAGTTTAATAATCACAGTACATATCAAGCAAGCATGCAAAGAGTATATGAGCAGTGGAAAGTAAAGCATGCAACTTGCAAGAATGTAAAGGGATGGGATTGGAGAAATCAAAAGCAATTGGAGACACAGATGTTTTTGCTGTGGTTCCGATAGGTGGTGCTATCGTACATCCACGTTGATGGAGACTTCAACCCACGAAGGGTAATGGTTGCACGAGTACATGGAGGGCTCCACCCAAGAAGGGTCCACAAAGAAGCAACCTTGTCTATCCCACCATGGCTGTCGCGCACGAAGGACTTGCCACACTAGCGGTAGATCTTCACGTAGTAGGCGATCTCCTTGCCCTTACAAACTCCTTGGTTCAACTCCACAATCTTGTCGAAGGCTCCCAAGTGACACCTAGCCAATCTAGGAGACACCACTCTCCAAGAAGTAACAAATGGTGTGTTGATGATGAACTCCTTGCTCTTGTGCTTCAAATGATAGTCTCCCCAACACTCAACTCTCTCTCACAGGATTTGGATTTGGTGGAAAGAAGATTTGAGTGGAAAGCAACTTGGGGAAGGCTGGAGATCAAGATCATATGGTAGGAATGGAATATCTTAGTCTCAACACATGAGTAGGTGTTTCTCTCTCAGAAAATGTAAGTTGGAAGTGTAGGTTCGTTCTGATAGCTCTCTCCATGAAAGAAGAGGAGGTGGAGGGGTATATATAGCCTCCACACAAAATCTAACCGTTACACACAACTTGCCAATCTCGGTGGGACCGAATTGAGAAACTTGGTCGGACCGATTCAACAAATCTAGTGACCGTTAGGATTTTCGGTGGGACCGACATGCAACTTGGCAGGACCGATATGGTTAGGGTTAGGGCATAACGTAATCTCGGTGAGACCGATTACATAAACTCGATGGGACCGATTTTGGTAATAAGCTAACCAGAGAGTTGGTCAGGCAAACTCGGTGTGACCGATTCGCTCATCTCGCTGGGACCGAAACCTTACGAAAAGGAAATAGAGAGTTTACATTGTAATCTCGGTAGGACTGATTACACAAACTCGGTGGAACCGATTTTGGTAATGGACATACACACAGAGATTGCAATCCCATCTCGGTGAGACCAAGATCCCTATCGGTGAGACCGATTTGCCTAGGGTTTGTGGCAGTGGCTATGACATCTGAACTCGGTGGCGCCGGATAGAAAGAATCGGTGGGGCCGAGTTTGACTTTTGGTTTAGGTCATATGTGGATGTGAGAAAGTAGTTGAGGGTTTTGGAGCATATCACTAAGCACTTTGAAGCAAGAACCTCATTAAGCAACACCTCATCCCTCCTTGATAGTATTGGCTTTTCCTATAGACTCAATGTGATCTTGGATCACTGAAATATAAAATGTAGAGTCTTGAGCTTTGAGCTTGAGCCAATCCTTTGTTCTTAGCATCTAGAAGGGGTTCCACATCCTTTAGTCCATGCCACTTCATTGTTGAACTTATCTGAAATATACCAGGTAAAAGTGTTAGTCCAATATGAGATATGTTAACATTAATTACCAAAATCACCCAGGGAGCACTTATGCTTTCAAATGACGATTGAGTCCGGCACGCAGATTGTCTTCGGCATTGCAAGGCGGGTTCCTTCTCCGAATACTCCAAAGTAGACCTTGAACACAAGTATCATGTCCGGCTCTACAAAAGCAAATTCCACATACCACCTTAGAGAGCATAGTATTTCACGGATCTAATCTGCTGACAGTTTATTTGTAGCATGACACCACACTATGGCCCGGTCATTATTCAAACCGTTTTATTAGCCTGCCACAACATGATTTACGAGGCGATTTCATTGGCACGTCTTGTCGAAGCAGAGATCGTGTCCCCTTATCACGGGATACTCATTAATACGGGTGTGGGTAACCCAACTGAGCTATTAGCACAACGCTTGGGGAATAAGCAAGCTTTAGGACATGTGGGGAGGCGCATGATCTGCCTTTATAAAGGGATAAGGATTCCCCTCTCAAACCCACGCACTACAAAAAAAAGACACATCCGTGACATTTTGGGCTGAATGAAATTTTTTTCTGTCATACATATGACACTTCTATGACGATAATTGTGACAAAACCCGGTATCATCATAGATGTGGTGGGCTCCTACTTCTATGACAAAAAATCATGACAGAAAATGGGCTTTTCGTCCTAGGCGGGCCGGAGACGCAGCTGCACGACATTCTTTGGGTCATCCATGACGGAAAAAACCGTGGTAGAAGCGAGGGCGAGGAAAATTTCGGGGAGTTCCCGGTTACGGTGGGTGGTCGGGGGCCGCGCGATGCGCGTTTCTCTCGTACACCTATGCGTGTGTGTGTGAGGCGTTGGCTCTAACTGAACCCGAGCGAGGCGTTGGGCTCTAAGTGAACCCGAGCAATTGCACTGCAGGCTACGTGTTACTGAACCCGAGCGATCGATCGATGGCTGTTAACTGAACCCGATCGAGCGATTCCTTCACTACTGCTGCTAACTGAAGCCGATCGATGCTGCCTCTGTGGATGAACAGTGAGCATTGGGGGGGGGGATTGGATGAACAGTGAGCGGTGGGGGTGGATGAACAGGACCTCGTGGCGTTACCTCTGGATGAACAGGACCCTGATCGATCGAGCCGGTTGGAGCTGGATGAATAGGACCCCGTGGAGGGCTGGATGAACAGGATGACCCCGTGGAGGGCTGGATGAACAGTAGGCGATGGAGGGGTGGATGAATAGTAGCCCGTGGAGGGGTGGTTGAACAGGAGCCCATGGAGAGGGGTGGTTGAACAGTAGCCGGTGGAGTAGCGCACGGTGGACGCTGGATGAACAGGAGCCCGTGGATGAACAGTTGCAGGTGGAGGCTGGAGGAGGTCGACGGTGGATGAACAGTAGCCCGTGGAGGCTGGAGGAGGTCAATGGTGGAGATGAACTGTATCCCGTGGAGTCCAGTTTTGCGGTACGCCACACCCCTCCCGATGAACAGGACCCCCATTTCGACCGTAGCGCTCCAACACAAGTCTGTTTCGTCCGTTTTGCGGTACGCCACACCCCTCCCGATCAACAGGACCCCCGTTTCGACCGTAGGAGGTCCGTTTCCTCCATTTTGCGGTATGCCAGACCTCTCCCGATGAACAAGATCCCATTTCGAACATGGCCGGTCGAACACAAGGTCGTTTCCTCCGTTCTGCGGTACGCCAGGCCTCGTTTCCATCGCTTGTTCCATCCAAGCCCTCCCGATGAACACGATGACGCATTCCGTTCCGACCCATCCGGTTGGCTCCCCATGAACACGAAGACGATGCTATTTCTCCGTTCCGACCCAGCCATGTACACGAGCCCTGGCCAGACGTATGCGCGAGTAGACGTTCGAGACCCTGCCCGTATGTACACATACGTGGCCGTATTTTCTTTCTTGCACACTAGCCGCTGTACATACGTGTACATGCTACGTGCGGGCCTCTACTACGACACGTGCGCGCCTCTACTATGACACTCCGTGCCTCTACATCCACCAGTATGTACGTACACATTTGCGACCAGAATGACAACGCTATGTACGCTTCGACAAGGTGGGTCCCGACTGTCAGGCACTTCCTTGCATGCGAAGATGTAGCTGGTGGGTCCCAGTAGTCAGGGGGGAATCTTTTTTTCGGATGCACTTCCTTGCGTGCAAAGATGTAGCTGGTGGGTCCCAGCAGTCAGGGGGGCAAATCGTTTTTTTGCCCGGACGCACTTCCTTGCGTGTGAAGATGTAGCTGATGAGTCCCAACAGTCAGGGGGGAAACATTTTTTCGCGAAATACAGTGGCTTGTCTGGTGGGTCCCTGCTGTCAGGTGGAGGAATAATTATTTTGCGCGTAATAAGGAGACACTTCCTTGCGGCTGCCGTGCACCCAGCTGTCAGCCTCTCCATGTACAGTACTCTTCCGATGGAAGTCGGTCGTTGACCACATTGACCACGCCGCATCGAGAGCACCACGGCGGTGGACGACGGCGAGGCCTAGGAAGGGGACGACGCGGAGCCGGGGAAGACGCGGCAGTGGATGCCCATGTGTAGAGGAGTATGAGGGTTCACTCGTTCGGCTGCTGTGTGAGGCTGTCGTCGCCGCAGAATAACAGGGGGTGTGGGTGAGTGGAGGGATGGCCTGGCCAGTGACGGGAGTAGTAGGGGGCGGTGAGGCCTCCGCGGCATCACAGCCGGCCACGGGAGGCAGGAGCAGGCGGCATGACCGGCGCTGCTTTGGGCGGCTGGAGCAAGAAGACCAGAGGTTGAAGAAGCACGATGGCCGTTGGATGGACATCGTACGGTCACTGCAGCTAGAATCGTTCATATTGACTAAGTTGACAAAGCCCTCCGTCCCCGTCAACTTAGTGGGCCCACAAGTCAGCCTCGCACCAAGGTGGGTCCTAGCTAGCAGGTGGAGTATTCATTTTTTTCTACTTAATAAGGAGGCACTTCCTTGCTGCGGCCGTGGACCCAGCTGTCAGCCTCTCCACATACAGTATACTTCCGATGGAAGTCGTTCCTTGACCACGTTGACCACGCCGAGTTCCGTTGCACGCATGCGTCCATGGGCGTGGTGCGTCCCCACTGTCAGCCTCTCACGTACAGTCATCTTTCGATGACTCTCGGTTGTTGACCACACCGTGCCAAGCGCACCAAGGCCGGTGGACACAGCGAGGCCCCAGACTGGAACGACCCAGAGATGGGGAAGACAGGGCAGTGGAGTCGTAGATGGAGAGGAGTGGGAAACTTGACTGGTTTGCGTGCGCGGAAGCACAGCTGCGGTGCCGCCCACGGGAGACAGGAGCAAGAACAGAGGTTGAAGAAGGAGCACGGCTGTTGGATTAACATCCAACAGTCCAACTACTAGAATCATTTGTTAATTAAGTTGAGAAAGCCGTGCGTACACGTCCGCTTAGTAGGCCCACAAGTCAGCCACCAAATTTGATGGGTCCCAGCTGTCAACGGGATGAATAAATTTTTTCACAAAACAAGGAGGCACTTCCTTCCATGCGAAGATACAGCCGGTGGGTCGTAGCTGTCAGGTGGAGGAAACATTTTTTCAGCTTAATAATGAGGAACTTTCCTTGCATGCGACCATGGACCTCGTGGGTCCCAGCCGTCAGGCTCTCCACGTAGAGTCCTCTTCTGATGACTCTCGTTTGGTGACCACGCCGCACCGAGCGCAGCGAGGCGGTGGACGATGGCAAGGCCCCGGACGGGAACGACTCGGATATGGGAAGACGCGATAGTGGAGTCACAGATTGAGAGGAAGAGAAGGGTTATAATTGGTTCTGTTGTGGCGTGGGGTTGCAGTATGTGGAGAATAACAGGAGGTGTCAAGGGGTGGAGGGATAGCCTGGCTGGCGGTGGGGTAGCGCTTCGCAGCAATGCGTGCTAAGCAGAGCCGCTAGCCGCCGGAGGCCAGACCAAGCGGTCCCGGCGATGCTGGAGGAAGAAGACGAGAGATTGAAGGTGAATGCCAGCCATTGGATATAAATGTGTGGCTTGATGCACCACACGATCATTTATGTATCCCTGTAAACATTGAACTTAGGCAATAAAGTGCGCTGTGATTCTCAAAAAAAACAGGGCTCGTTATATATATAATGTTATGTTAGAAGGAGCAATTAATATCAAAGAATAAACCGGAGAGGCACATTTTTTATATATATAATTAACAAATTAGTGAGTTATTGCTCAAAATAAAAATGAGCGTGTTATTATTAAATTGGTCCTTAAAATCTTCGCAAGCTTTTGTACGCAATCACCGGGATTTTCCTTGCCTGTGTGTAAAAAATAACTAGGATTTTCCTTGCCAACTTCCGTTAAACATTTACTTTTATAAGTTAATAACACGTGGGATGTTTTTATAATGTATATATAAGTCTCTATAAAATATACGATAATAGTAATAATATAAATATATATAATGTGGTTAGAAGGGAAAACATAAATTGGACACATCATTATTATTCTTATATATAGATAAATAGAACAGAGACTTGCATTTTATTAAAAAATACATTGGGCTGCTGATCTTTAAGAAAAAGTCCATAGACCGGTATGGACCTCAAAAAATAAGTTGAAACCACTGTCTTCGTATGTCGTGGGCTACGCATGTTAAAATACAAAACCTATGCCTAGCTGATACTTGTTCGCCCTCTGGAAAAAAATGATACCATATCCCCGAGCGAACTGGATTAAAGAGGGGGCCGGCGGCATGACTGAAGA
Source organism: Triticum aestivum (assembly GCF_018294505.1). Taxonomy (NCBI): domain Eukaryota; kingdom Viridiplantae; phylum Streptophyta; class Magnoliopsida; order Poales; family Poaceae; genus Triticum; species Triticum aestivum. The sequence continues at coordinate 657,762,312 of NC_057798.1, read as the reverse complement.
AGCACATCAGGAGCGATTTTTTTCTTCAGTGGATGGCTCTCGATAGCGTTTTTTTACTTGCCTCTGCACCATAAAACTTGTATTTTTAGCCTCCCAGTCTGTCGTGGTGGACCAGCAGCCCATTTGCTGGGCGGGCCAACCTATAGAAACCAGCACTCGATTTTTCATCAAGCCCCAAAAACAACGCAATACTATGTTTGTTTTGAGGCCGAAAACATTACGGCAGGGGTTGGGGGATGGAGAGAGGAAGACAGAGTAATAAAAATATTAAAAAGTGCTGATGCGCCGTTGCTACCCTAACAAAGCAGGTGCAATTCTTCTCGGGTAGAAGGTGTGCCGTTGACACCCACACGTCACATACCCCACAGTAGGCATACTAACAAGTTCACACACAAATACAACAGAAAAGGTAAACATTCGTATCAAACTCAGGTTCACAGGACACGTTCATATTCATAGCCAACATTCACTATCAACAACTCAAAAGATTCATATATACACAAGCTCAGCATATCTATGCATCCAAATGATTGATAGATCACACGACAATATTCATGCATAATTCACAAAAAGATTCAGATATACACATGTTCAGTATGTTTATGCATCCAAATGATTGAGATCACATCCAATATGATCCATGGACGAACTTTAATTACCTAGGGTACAGACTGGTAAATGGTGTTCAGTCGGAGGTACTTCTTGCTAAAATTAGTTCTTGTACGAGTAAACTTTCGAGTACATAAGAGGCAGCACAGACAATCTGAACTTTGCTTGTAGGTTTATCCTCAAATAGTGGCCTCGTGCCGAGCGAGGTTTGAGCAACTTGGCCACTACTTTCATCCAACTAGTTTACTGGCTCATCTTGGTCCTGTAGCTCGCCAAAATTCTACATTGCAGACGAGAAAGGAGGCGGTTGAGAAAATGAACCACCCAAATTTTTTGTGCAGTTCAACTGAAATGGAGCATCCCTGGCGTGCAGACTGATTAAGTGCCAGATGAATATACGCGTCAACCAACTTGTCTGGAATCTTTAGACTCCATGCCATACAGTTCGCTACCATATCTGCCGATAACCAAAAGGCACAAGTTGGGACCAAAGACTGGACTGTGTTCTTCTGGGCTATGCGCCAAGCAATATTTTTGACGTTCACTCTCCTAATACTTGGGAGTTTGACAACTGGTTGACGCCGGTTGATACTCGAATGAATATAGGCACTTCTTGTCAACATTGATGCTTGTCTAAGTGAACTTTGGAGTACATGGCAGCATCATAAGTATCTTTCCATCTGATCATTTTGTGCAGTTCTACTGAAATCACCTAATGCAATGATTTGCCTGCGAGTTCAGGCTCCAAGTCACTCCTTTATAAAATCGGCAAACAATAGCACAATACCAAATTACCAATACATGACAAGCACAATAATCAGGATAAAGACCAGTACCAACCTGTGTGAGGTAGCATATCAATTACTATTTCCTTTGACTAGAAGCCGAGATAAGCGAAGTGACTGACAGCGAAGGAAGAAAGCAAGCTGATATTAGCGACTGATAGGAAAGGATGAAAGCTGTCGAAACAATGAAGCACCCAAAGTTTTTGTGCAGTTCCACCAAAATCGAGCATCCCTGTTGGCACATATATTGAGAGAGTGAGATTACTGTAATAGTGGGACTAGTTGATGAAGCATACACTAACAAATAGAAGCACCCTCATTATCTTAATGGGTAAAGTTAGCAACATAGTAGTCTTGCTTAAAGAGAGGTATTAGTTTATTTAATCAGTGCCAATTAGCTCAACACTCAAAGCATTGCCATTTATCATAGGTTGCAAAACTTTAACATGCAAAGATAAAGGAGTTTCTCAGGACAGTAGCACGATACAAATAGAGATGACAGCAAACTAATATGGATGAAGGCCTTAGGCCCGTACCAACCTGAGAAAAAAAGCTTATTCATGTAGTCCCATAAGAGATGATAAAGCACTCACTGGAATCACACAATAGTATATATTTTTGTGCACTTCAAATGTATGGTTGAAATCACTCTTGTTTACCAGTGCTGAGATTATATCGAAAGATTATCAAGAACTTCCAGCAGAGTTAAAGCACTGGCTGGGATACAGTTCATTGTATTGTCTTGTGTAGTTCCACTAAAATGTATGATTGGCACAACATGATCCCTGTTTGCACAAGTAGGAACAAGGTGAAACCTTCATTAGCTTAGTGAGAAAGGATAGGAAGACATTAGCATATTACTCAAACAGTAGCATCAAATTCATGATGGAAAATACGCAAAACATTGCCTCATTGAACCAATGGCAATAAATTGACATGCAAACCAATAGCACTACTATGTCATGACACTAATAATATTCCATCCCTGCTCCACCACATGATTCACCTCCATAGACAAACATACACACATACTCCCTCCGTCCGAAAATACTTGTCATCAAAATGGACAAAAAAGGATGTATCTAAAACTAAAATACATCTAAATACATCCCCTTTTATTCATTTTGATGACAAGTATTTCCGGACGGAGGGAGTACGTGATTCAACATAGGGTCCTACTAAAGATTTGTTTAACTCCGACAGGAAATTAGGCAGCAATAAATTAGTGGTACTTAAGTACTTCTAATTAATTAAGTGAGACAACAGAAGTGGAAGGGCTCCCTGGAGGATCGTCTCACATGTAAGGTAGTCGTTGCCGGAGCCCTAGAATGGCCTCGACTGAGGCCTCTGGCTTCAGCAAGATCGCCTTGTCACTGTTTATTCTTCTTATTCTTCCTCTTCATGCTCTGTTTCTATTTCTCGTCACCAGTTGGTGAAACCAAGTACATGATTGGCCTTCTAGTTCAGAATTGGTCTTGTCAGTGAGCGAGTACAAGTGTACTAGTAAAAAATAGCATTATTTTCTCATGGCAGTCGAAAAATAGAGATGAACACATGCATTAAATATCATTCTTACCTAAAGGAAGGTTGTGGCACCAATATGGATGATGAGGATTGGAACACAGATCTCCCTTTGTGCAGTTCCACCGAAATGAACCAACTGTTCCATTCTGACATTCCAGTTAAACAACACAAAAGTCACTTCTTTTAAGAAGAGTTTTGTGCATTGCACCAAAAGGTCACAACAGCAACCAGGTGAATTGGATATCCCTGTTTGCACAAAAAGGTACAGAGGAAACAGTCAGAGTCTCAAACAATTACAGGCAAAAACATTTGGCTAAACTTGTCATGGCTTATAACAGTGGCATGGCTTCATTTTTACCAGGGACATTAGATTAAGAACAGCTAAATATTTGGTATAAGGGCATGGGACAGTGGGTGCACCAGCAGTCCAGCACCATGTACGTAAACAGGGGCATAAATTGGCGATTCATAGTTTGTTCCCCCGAGAAACAAACATCCAAGAAACATATCTGGGTTGGTCCCATTTTTGTTCACTCTAGCCACCTACTCCTATGTGTGGATAGCAAATCTAGTCCTAGTCATACCACTGTGTACATCATTACCCCTATATTTCCCTTTTCAACCAAGATACCGGTTGGATGACCAGTCTGTACTACTTTCACCCCCTTTCCTTCCTGTTTGTACCAAGTCCGATGTACATACTAAATTCCCCCAACCCCACTTTATTTCTTGTTTGAACCAAGTACTCCCTCCGTCCGGAATTACTTGTCATCAAAATGGATGTGTCTAGAACTAAAATACATCTAGATACATCCATTTCAATGACAAGTATTTTCGGACGGAGGGAGTACAAAGATTCGACTCCATGAAGTAGCTTTACCTCTAACAATAGAAGAAGAAAAATGTAGGTGACATTGGACCATCCGATCGAGAGGGCTGAGAGGTAGAAAATGACGCACATGCAGCGACGTAGCGAGCTGGGGAAGTAGAGCTAAGGCGGTTTCGAACGAAGATATACCTGAAGGTTGTCGGGGTGTGGATAGGTGGGTAGCGGGAGGCCGGATCCGCCCACAGGCAACGACGAAGGGATCGGAGGACCTCCCGCGCCGGCGCTCGACCAGAGATAACGGTGCGGCTGGCAGTGGATCTCCTCCCTCGCTGTTGACGACGGCCTAAATGCTGCCCCTCCTCCCCTTCACCGACAGAGGGGGATACGTCCGGATCTGTAACCAGCGGTGAGGATAGAAAGAATATGTTTTTTGAAGGGAGAAAGACAGGGTTACTACCCCTATCTTGTTTAGATCTGGAGAGGATGAGAGTGTGTGAATAGAGAAACCCTAGCAAGCAAGCGCGGAGGCTCCGACCTATATATACGTAGTGGGGTAGTTTTCCTTTTTCACTCCATCAAAACAATCGTTTAAAATTGTGTACTACTACATGCCAGGTCGCAGTTTTTTTAGTTGTTGATTGTTTTTTGAGATAGCTACCCGCTTGTTCCAAGTGGTGTTACGGTGTGCCAGGTCGTACTTTGTATCGCTCAAGTCTGGTACTACAAGTCCCTCCATTAAATGAACAACCACCCCCTCGTAAAAATTGTGAACAAGCCCATGGCTAAAATTAGCGGAAACGTGGGTTGCCCCAACATGCATTATTATTTATATTTTCTACTCCCTCCGTTCCTAAATATAAGTCTTTTTTATTAGCCACACCTAAGACAAGAATTTTTTTATTAGCAGTGAACCCCACATGTCATAGACACAAAAATTGTGGCAAGATTCCCTTAGGCAAGCCAAAGTGTGTCTAACAATTTGAGCAACTCAAGTTAGGCAAGTGTGGCAAGTGTGGGAAAAATAATGTGGCAACATAAGACAAACATAGTCACAATCCAAACAGCCCCGTAATTTTTTGTGACATGCATGAAAATTTGGTTAGTTAAATTATAGTCAAAATTTGGCAAGGTGCATCAAATCAACACATGCAAGTATCAAAAGGAAAGTCACGGCATGCATGCATGCGTTGTACTCCCTCCGTTTCCAAATATAAGTCTTTTTAGAGATTGCAACAAGTGACTACATACGAAGCAGAATATGTCTACATCCGTATGTTGTAGTCCATTTGAAATGTGTAAAAAGACTTATATCGAGTGCAGTGCTTTGATGTGTCGCGTCAACTCGTACAAGACCGAGAAATTTGATTACTACAACGCCCTCTCCCTCGCGGACTGAGCTCCGGTGCCTTAACTGCACCTGCCTTTAGCTGCATGACAGGAGGGCCAACCACCTGTTGGGCCCACCTGTCATAGACGCAAAGGCAGGAGCAGTAAGTAGAAGCTTTCGCTACACGCTATCCCTCCCGCACGAGGTGGACGGACATGCAGCAGTGGATTCGATACTGTAGAAGTAGGAGTAACAGCATTGTTCGTCTTCTCGAAGAGGCGAAGAGCCAAGCGCAACCCGAACTTGGCAGTTGCGAACGCTCGCGTGGTGCGGTGCCTTGGAGCACGCATATAATAGCCACGCTCTTGCATGAGACAAAATTGCTATTTGAGCCCACTATTGTAGTACTAGTACTTGCTACTCCCTCCGTCTAGGTGAGTAAGTCGTTGAATTTGTAGCTAAGCTTCCCTCATTGAATTGTTTAACAATTAAACTCCATCATCCATTGGTTGATACTCATTCTGCATAGGTCCACGCGCTTAGCACCGTTTCCTCCTGGGTCACCAATGTTTATTTGCTAATTAATAGCATTGCATGCAATGAACTAGCCACTGCAAGTCATTAAAAGCATGCACACCTCTCATCTCTTATTGGTTGATATGTCAAGAAACAAGAAACAAGGTAGAAGTTAATGCACCGCGCCTAAGTGTTTTGGGACTTTGGTTTTCATAAGATGACTTAGACTAGCCACAGTGGGAGTAACTTCAGCAGTAACATCGAGTCCAACTCAGCAAATTTGCTTATGTGGCAATGAGTTAATGAGGAGAGAGGTAGTTATAGTAACTTAGCTAGTTACTGTAACATCACATGCCCCAATGCAATATGAGTCTATAACCTAATAAATGAAGCTTTGCATGTTACCACACTTATGTACCCACTATGAAGGCAGTAACAAAGTCTAGGGATATGTGTATGTTACTAGTGTATGTTACTCACCATTGTGGCTAGTCTTACACACCTAGACGGAGGGAGTAGTATAGCCCTGTAAACCGGAAAGGAGTATTTGCCTTTCTAGAGATTTCAACAAGTGACTAGACAACTCCGCATCCAGTACTCCCTCCCTTCCGGTTTATAGGGCTCAAATCTCAAATCTCATGAACCAAGGCATTTTGCGATTGGAGGAATGTATCTCGTACTTTACAAAACTACCCTAATTAAACTCATGCATTAATTACGTAGTTCTCTCGTTTTCCTCTCCGCCTTGGTCGCGGTGCACAAGTATTGAGCACTCCTATATGACTAGCCGCTCTATCTGCATGCGGGGCATTTCAAAGCATCCGGGCCCGCGTGCCATCCAGCAAATCACAGCGAGGTGCTACAGTCGAGACTCACCTGTCACCCCGGTGTGGCCGTCATGACCCGTCATATCACAAAACCCACACCTTTACCAGCAGTGGTAAGGTGGCCTCCAAGTTGGACTGGACGAAGCAACCATCATTTCACTGGAACGCTCGTTCAAGCCCTTTCTTCCCTTTCTTGAAGAAAACCTCACTCTAGGCTACTCACTTCTACCATTTTTCTTCTGTACCGACGAAGGAAAGGTGGGCGAATTAGTTATGCTGCTATATTTTCATTCCAAGAATCTTCTTTTTGCGAAGCACCGACCGATTCTCACATCCTATTCTTTTCCCGTTTTCATTGCGATTGTGGTTTCCTTTCGATTGCTTTTTGTTTGTCAGTTCATTGATGGATCCTGGAGCACTAGGCAAAGAGTTGCCGGCGGACAACCCACTGGAGACAGCGATCTCCAGGAAGCGAGCACCGACCAACGAGTTGACCATGTTGGCGGGCCAACCCATGGAGACGAAGAACTCCAAGAAACAAGCACTGGCCAAAGAGTTGACGATGTTGGCGGACGAACTCCTCAAAGAAAGTTGGAAGAACAATAAGGGCCCCACCATACCTACCCCAGGAACTCTGATGGCCACCTATGCGAGGCTCAAGGCCGAGTTTGAGGAGATAGTCGCTGTTGAGAAGCAGTATTCCCCTGGCAAGGTGATGGCCCCCATCGAGGACGAGGAGATGGCCCCCGGAGGGATGAGATCCCCCGGTGAGCTGCACAAGGTAAAAAATAATGGCTTATTACCATAGTTGTGGTTTTTGATTATTTGCAATGTGCTTGCTAATATGTTAGGGTTGTGCAGGTGCCGGTGGACGTCCTCGATGATTCCGATGTCGCGGCCCGTCCTGTTGGCATCGCCCCGGAGATCGATTCCGATGCCGTTGTCCATCCTCTAGACATCGCCCCAGAGATCGATTCCGATGTCGCGGTCAGTCCTGTGGACATCGCCCCAGAGATCGATTCCCATGCCGCTGTCCGTGCTGTGGTCATTGCCCGAGAGATCGATGACAAGAAATAGTTGGTCGCGCTAATCCTTCAGGGTAGTTTGCATTGCCCTGTGTTTAATTACCAGAACGATGCGTGTTATCAAACCATCTTAGGGCTAGTGCACTGTCTTGTGTGGGCGGTACTTGCTACTTTTGTTTGATAGTGAATCATGCGAACCCTCTCCGAGTTATGGAAACAAATGTATCCTCACCAGCTTTTGATGTAATATATGGCATGCTTAGATGTAAGTTTGAACTGTTTATCATATCAGCAGGGCTTGTTTGATGATTCTTGGTGTTAGTAGGCTAGCTACTGTGCGAGCTATAGTACTTGCAAAACACTCACCGAAGAGAAACGTTGGGGCTGATGAGATCGTGGTACGCTTATACTTATCCGTCATCGATCGACCAATAGCCCCAGCTCCTAAAATTGTAGGCTTAGCAATCGATCAGACAATAGTCGACACAGATACATCAGGCCTCATTTGGTTAATAGGGTAGGAAAATCATAGCAAAAGTACAGTGACATACGACACAAAATCATAGCAGTGCAGAGACGTACTCCCTCCATTCCAAAATAGATGACCTAGGCGGGCTAGTTTGGCCTAGTGGGTTTCAGTGATATGACGTGGTACAGTGCCGTCCAGTCCTCACGTGTGGTAGCAGTATTGTGGGTACAGTAAGTTTTCTTGAAGAAGCGGAATTCAACGAAGTCATGATGGTTCCTTCGTCCGAACAACTTACAGTGGGAAAGGTTGGGCCTGCGATACGACCGGGGTAGACCAGGATAATTTTGTGCATGGCAGGTGGACCAGGATGGTCGGCATCCCACATGTCGGCGAATGAAAGTGTTCTTTCCGATATAGAGGACGAGCAACAAGTATTCATTGTTTATTTTTGATGAAAGCTATTGTCTCCATTGTTACTCCTTGACTTTGTCAATGCCTCTCTCTCCTCCACATAAGCGGGGACTACTTGCTATGCATGCGGCAGGCAGCTGGCGTCTTGAGGGGCCAGGGCGGTCAGAGCGGGCTCCGGAAGTGGTCCGGACTCCAGCATGGCCCACCTCACATTATCACCATATATTTCTTGGAGTCCGTGCGCGGCGGGCGGACGATCTCTTCTCCCTCCCCCATTTCTCACATCTCAGTCGACGCCCGCCAAGCGATTAGATTTCGGCTATCGATGGTTTATTCAATTACAGTCCCACATGTCAGTGAAATTGCAAGACAACGCTTGTCCCCTCTGGTGAGCGGCGTGTGAGCCGGACTGTCAGGGGTGCGACGCGTACGAGTCATAAGTGTGCCGCCTTTTCCTTTAGAACTTGCGAAGCGTAACATTTTCGCGCGATCGATCGATAGAAATCCAGAACAAAAAGACGAGGGCGGTGCTTTCCCGCTCGTTAGGAGGGCTAGTTCGAGTGATATGACGTGCTACAGTGCCGTCCACTTGCTCCATATTTTATGTAAGCAAGAGTTTACACTCTTATGCGGGAGGAGTGCGAAACACCGCGGATCTGATTTTGATCGAGGGATAACTGTTCCCTGCCAAATAATGGAGGACTGTTAGCGATTATAGCATGATAGTTAGGGCATCTCCAGCGCTGGCCCACAAATTTACACCGGCATCTGTCCGAGGACACTGATGGATGCCATCCGATGCTGCCCGCATACCTTTCGACAACTATATGAACTAACCGGACGAAATTCGTGCAAACAAAGCAAATTTCAAATTAACCGGATGAAATTCATTACATTTCGAAAACTTTTCCTACAAACTGGACGAAATTCATTACATATTTCGCACAAACCGTACTAAAACCTACTGTAAACCTAATCTAAACGATCGCCGGCGCACGACCACCATGTCCGGCCATGAACCCGAGAAAGCCGGCCATTGCCTTTGCCTCCTCCTCATCCGCCTCGATAACCTCCTCCTCTGGAGCACAAGGTTCTGAAGATTTCCGCCTCCACGTCACCGTCAAGCGGCTAATCGGCCGCTCGATGTTTACCCCACCAAGCTTGGCGTCGACTGAGTGGAGTAGCGGTGGCCTTCCTGGGACCAGAGCGGCGGCGACCTACCGTGTACTACTCTTCCTCGCTGCCGGCTGCGCCCGCGCATGCGCGCCGGCTTCGTGGTCGTGGCGGCGGAGGGCGGCCGGGGGGGGGGGTGCCGGCGATCTCCTTCGTTTGCTCCTGCGACAGTACGTCGAAGAGAGCTTTGGAGCGCGCCCGGAGTGGAGCCGCCGATGTCCCTCGTCTGCTCCTGCGACAGTACGTCCAAGAGAGCTTCGGAGCGCCAGGAGGCCATGGTTGGAGTGGTGCGGACAGAAGGAAGGGGCCGGAGGAGAATAAGTGTGGGTCTTTGGCTATGGCTGGGAGCTGGGGCTCAAGTTAATATAGTGGGCGAATGGCAATGAGCCGCGGCAGACGGATGGACAACTGGCGCCGGAGTAGGTTCATCGGGCGTGAATGCGGATGCTGCTTCAGTGACTTAACTGCAGATGCGTTGGGTTACTGACATGTGGGCCCAACGGGCATCTGGCCCGCATGTCAGTGACACACCAATTGCACCTGCAGTTAAGTCCGGTGAATGCGGCATTGACGTTCTGGAGAGACGGTGACCGTTTCAGGCGGGAAGCGCGCGCTAGCGATGGAAGGGGTTTCGGTGTGCAGTGGCACTAAGATCGGTCGCTCACGATAGTACATACTCCGTACCATACTACCATAGTACCCTCTCTAGCTAGGCTGTTTTATAGATTGTCGTTGTGATGGACGATATACATGAGCAAGGCGCTCCGAGTATGACCATTGGTGTTGAGTCAGGTGAATACATGCTCGGCGTTCGCGTAGGCCTCCATCAAACGTCTAAACAGTAATGTCAGGCACCGCCGGGGCGCGCAGGTGATGGGCTCGCCGTTTGCGTTGCGCCATGAGCAGGACTTTGATTTAGAGGGCGACGTGCATGCATTAGCATGCTTTGATAGCGTGAGCGTGAGTGTCTGACGCGAAGTATTTCATTTTCATTTGGCTGACGAGGGTGCGTTGCAGCGACGAGTCCGTGGTTTGATTCCCCACATACGCATAATTTTGGTTTTTACAGTATTTCTTTCTCCATTGACAAGTAGGCCCGCGTAGATAGATAAAGAACACGAGCTGATGAGGCGCATGCGGACTGTTTGACTGGTCAACCAGACAAATACGGAGCTATACGCTGAGCCAGTGACCGTATAATCACCATATCTCGTATACAATGATCAAAGTGAGCTATCAAGACAAGTTCGATGACCGCCAATGCATTTTACTCGGTAATAAATGACCAGGATTGAAGGGGAATCCAAATTTCCTTCGTCTTCTGTCCTTGAGCTCTTGACAAACCAATGCACTATACGGTTGTCCGGCCACTCCACCCCAGAGCTCTCACCAAGCGTCGTTCATGCCACCGCGCCGCACACTAACCGGTAAGGCAGCGATGGCATCCCGCCGCGCCGAGTTCCTCGCCGCCCACGACCGCACACACAATGGTAGGGAAGCGATGGCATCCCGCCGTGCCGAGTTCATCGCCGCTCGCGACCTCACAACTATGTGGGAGGAATTTGAAGATGCGAAGGCCGAATGGGCGGTAGAGAAAGAGGCGGCCAAAGCCGCACAGAGGGAGCGGAAAAGTCAGAAAGCACTCAAGAAAAGAGAGGCCCGCCGCCGCAAGAAAGAAAAGGACGCACGCGCTGCTGCGGAGAGGTCGGCGGAGATCCAAGCATGGTGGGGTGTCGCCGACAAAGCCGGGAAGGAGAACGACGACGTCTGGCCAACATGTGAGAAGTAGTAGTACTAGTAGTTAGTGTGTGTGTCTGTGTCTAAGTACGAGCATGTACCAGTACTACTAGTTACTACTGTAGTTTTTAGAGCAAATTACCAGTACATTAGCCTAGACTAAATGGAAAAATTCCTATCCTATGCATCAAATGGCATCTCTTTCTCTATAGGAATTGAGATGCATGTCATCTCACTTCCTATGATTTTCATATTCCTATAAAATTCCTATCCTATGAACGAAAGGAGGCCTCTGTTGGAGTAACTACTGTAGCTAGCAGTACTGCTGGTACAGTAGTTTTCATCAAGAAGCGGAATTCAACGAAGTCATGATGGTTCCTTCGTCCGAGCAACTTCAAAGTGGGAAGTGGGCCTGTGATTTGACGGCTCATTAGTCATTGTTACTACGGCGCGACGACTGGGGTGACTCTCCCTTGGAGTTCTGCATGCATGGCAAGTGGACCAGGATGGTCGACGTCCCACATGTTGGCGAACGGAAGTATTCTTTCCGATATCGAGGAGCAAGGAAACCGCGTGGTATAGTATGACTGCTGATTGGTTATAAAAAATAGTATCACTGCTGATTTATAATTATTTTTTATTTCTGATGAATGCTAGCGTTTCAACTCTTACGACGAAGAGTGCCAAACACGGCACGTGCTAGATATCCCACACGTCAGCGAAAGGAGTGGGACATGAACAACGTGGTAGAGCCCAGCGTAAAAGAAAAACAGCGTGGTAGAGCCTCTCCACTTCTTCCACTTCTAGGTCGGAGACCACACGTAGTAGTACTTAGTGGTATGAACGATACAAAGTGCGACCTGGAGAGAAAGACACGTCTAGTTGGAAGGTCTCGGGGCATACACGTAAACAAATATAAAAGTTAATATGTGCCTCCAACTAATATAGTAGTAGTAGAGTACTTAGGCACGTACTCCATAACATCACCGTGCATTGCACGTACAACATTTAGTGGTAGTACGTAGTAAGAGACAAATGCCGCCCAAGAGTTCCCTTCTCGACCTACTTTTGGGTGTTTGGTAGAGTGTATGGAGGGTGCATGAGTCCACACTAGTTTAGCACAAATACACTAGAAGCATGCATGAAGAGAGCATGCATGAAGAGGGTGTTGAGTTGAGCATGCATGAAGAGGGAACAACTATGCTGAGACGAGAACGCAACCAAACACACCCTATATGCCACGCATGTTCATACCATTTGTGCCTTTCTACTTCACTTACTGCGCTACATTACTCAGGTTCGTACGTCCACTCCTGGGTACATGTCCGTCTCGTAGTTCCAGTCCCATGTGTTCTTCATATAGATGGAACGATCCTTGCATAACACGTGCACCTTGATGCTAGATGTCTCGCGTGTTGGCAAAAGGATGAACAAAGCTCACGTAAAAAAATAGAGTGGAAGAACATAGATTCCCGACGACCGAGAAGGAGCAAGGAACCTCGTGGTGGAGCGTCTGCACTCATAATATTTAATATTATTCAGCGATATAAAATCAACCAATCATCTCCACAGTGGACTGGAAGAGTACGAAACACGGCAGCCCAGTGTAGTTACATCATACTAGTACATGGCTAACCCACGCTATCACCATATTTCTTGGCTTCCGTGCGACACCTATCTCTAGTAATCCAGCAGCCTGTATCGCTTCTCCCTCCTCGTCTCTATCAAAGTGCGGCGGGCTGGCGTTTTTGCCGTCTATTGAGGTCGGTTAACTCATCACATGTTAGCGACATGCCAAGAGCATTCTAAAAAAATTCCTTTCACGTTCCATTTTCAAAAAGAAAAAAAATCCTTTCACGTACGAATTTGACTGTATGCTTTGAGCAACTTGCATGTCCTATACTGCTCCTGTTTGATACTCTAACTTAGCTAGAGGTTAGACTAACTCATGACTAACCCTGTACTAACTGTAGCCAAAGAGGTGTTTGGGTGACAGGGTTAGATTGACAATAAATGCACTTGATGGAGAGAGAGAAGTGATTTTTCAGTGGTCCCAATGAGAACTATCTCCAGTTAGCACCTCTTGGGTGGGATAGTTTTTTTGGTGGGTTCGGTGCAACTTGCTCCAATTTAAACCCTCATGCTTGGATACTTTAGGGCTATTTGAGCCCCAACTAGCTCAAACTAACTCTAACCCATGGATCCAAACAGGGCCTATGGCCAGTCTCGACGCGGAGCAGTCACGTGCACCGGGAAGCGACGCTCTCTCGACCGCCGCGCCACTTCAAAGCCGGCACCAGTGAGAGGCCGCCTCCGCTCTGGCCTGGCATTAATGCGGCACTGACGCTCCAGGGCGACGCTGACCGTTTCACGCGTGAAGCGCGCGCTGGCAAGGGAGTATAGGTTTTGAACCGTTTCAGGTGTAGTACTGGTAGTTTGCAAAACTACTCAATTATTGCACTCAGTTTCCTAAGAAATTGTGGTAAAAAACGTTACTCCACAGCCCGCTTCCCTTCTCCTTCCTCTTCCACCGCCCGCGCACGTCCGCGGGAAGCGACCGGTCAACCCTTATATAGGAGTGCTAGCACAAAAAGATGCATGCATGACCACTAAAATTTCCATATTAAAGCGCCGCTCCGGCGGGAGTATGTAGTATGTTGTTACCTTCGGCCGGGCCATGGCTACCGGGCGACGGCAACCCGAGAAGAGGCGGCGGGAGGGGAATGAATGCAGCTACTATTTGGGTTCGCGTTCCGGCTTAAATAAATGGGCAGCATCACGTGTAACCGCGGGTGCACAAATTGTAACATACGTGTCTGCTTAAGTGGGCGTCACGTAACTGGTGTGTGTGTGAGAGAGATTCTGAGAGACAGAGTGCGTGTGTGCGACTCTACTCTTCGGACATGTACTCAACCTTTTGCATCGGGATATAAGTATAATGGTATTTACTTTAGCTAGTGATTTACGTGGCCATGTTAACGTGGTTGTGTCAAAAAAATGTCACTTCCTACTCGTGATTTGCGTTATATAATTACAAGCAAGATTCTCGTGCATTGCACGGAACATCAATATGCATTTTTTTACAAAACACCTATTGTGATTGACCCATGCAGGAGTAATCCCATGTGTAAAAACTAATGATATCTCGAGAATTTTATCGGAAAACTGGTATCTCGAGAATGTCATCGAAAAAATGAAAATGAGAGATAAGGCGAGGAGGAGTGGAGCATGGTGGTGACTGGTGGTCGGAGTGGGTGGAGGCATGGGGATGGACGGCGCCGGCGGGCGGCAGCGCCCACCATGCTAGATTGTTCCAGAGACTTCCTTTTTTAATTGCTGAGCAATGAGGTTGTGGGAGATAAGGATGTGGAGAGAGGTGCAGGTATCTTTTGTAAAATTATCATAGTTTGCTTTCTATCCGTCAGATATAGATCATACGGTCTGTATTACAAGATGGCAGGCACACCATCATCGCCAACTCGTTTTTTTATAAGGGTACAGATGATAAGTTTGCTGACTACTAAAGTAAAGTGGAATTTGTCCATGTTATGCAAGTAAATTAAGGTGATTGTTTATCATACGGGTAAGGTTGGATGAAGGGTGGTAGGAACAAATGCTCCGCCTAGAGCATGTGTGTGTGAGATGGAGTCTTAGTGTGTGTGTGGTGTGTGTGTGAGAGAGAGAGAGAGAGAGATGAGTCTTAGTGTGTGTGTGTGTGAGAGAGAGAGTGGGTCTTGGTGTGGGTGTGGGGGTGCGTGCATGCGTGCGTGTGTGTGTTTGTGTGTGTGTGTGAGAGAGAGAGAGAGATGGAGTCTTAGTGTGTGTTGTGGGGGGGGGGTGAGCGTGTGTGTGTGTGTGTGTGTGTGTCGCGGGGTCCTCTGTGGCGGATGTAATTTAAGTGTGCATGGCTTCATCATAGAGAGGTGATGTGTATGGCAGAGGCCACCAACGATGGGGTGCGAGAGAGAAAATGCCCATAGAGAGGGAAGAGAAGGTGCGTGCACGTGAGAGGAGTCGACATCGAGATAACGTGTTTGTTCGAGAGACACCGAGGAAGACTACTATATATCGATGGTGCATGTAGGCGGGAATTAAACAAAGGGATGGTCTTATTGGTTTCGGGGATATAGGGGAAGAGTGAGAGGGGGGGGGGGGTAGCTAGAAGGAGATTGTTAAGTGTGAGTGTGTGTTTTACCCATCCAGGCGGAAGTTATGTGCACACAAGAGGAGAACGATTCGATGTGGCGTTAGGATTGAGGTAATTAACTACGTATGGAGGCATAGAGACCTTGAACGTGCATGTGTGAGAGGTATACATGTATACGTGGGATGTGTGTGTGTGTGCGCGCGCGCATGATCGAGATAAAAGAAAGAAGACATAAGTCATAAGATCAACGACATGGGAGAGACGGATCGGTATGACAACATGCATGCATGTGAGAATGCAGGGAAGAAGGCCCGACAATTGAGCATGTGTTTTTGTCTTTAAGAGATAGTGGCGTGGGCTGGAGCATGCATCTATGGCGAGCAGAGGGAGTGAGGCACAACGATTGTGCAAAAGAGATCAACCTATAAATGCATATGTATGGAGAGACATATATAGTGTGGGTGATAGGAAGCAAGACTCCGTGCGAGAAAGAAATGTTGACGGAGAAACTACAGATAGATACAGAGATGGAGATGCTAGCTAGAGGGACATCCGCTAGTTTGGGTGTTGGAGATGACCGCCGGGTGGTTCAGAGGGTGAAGTTATATATGTGTGTGAGAGGGCACTTGACTACATGTAGAGAGAAACATATGTAGTGTGCGTGATAGGAATCAAGAGTGAGGGCGAGAAAGAAGGTTGATGGAGAAACAGATAAATAGAAAGATAAAGATGCTAGCTAGTGTGCGTTAGAGATAGGAGTCGAGTGGATCAGAAGGCTGAGTTATGTGTGTGGGTGTGAGAGAGATAGAGAGAGGGTGCATGTGAGTCACATACAAACAGATAGCAGAGAGAAATGAGATCCCGAGAGACAGAGTTTTGTGTCTGCGAGAGAGAAAGATATTTCACAACGAGAGTGATAGCTAGAGAGACATATGAGGGAACGCAAGATATCTCTAGGGAGAGAGAGTGTGTGTGAGCGACATACAAGAGAACAATGGAGAAATATGAGACCCTGGGAGACAGAGTTTGTGTTTGTGTGTGAGAAAGAGATATTTAAGAGGAAGAGTCATAGGTTCTCATATCTAAGTAGCGAAAGACATCTCTGTATGAGGGGTGTGCGAGTGGCACACATGGGAATAGTAGAGAGAAATGAGACCCCGGGAGACAAAGTTTTGTGTTTGTGTGAGAGAAAGAGATTCCACATGGAGAATCATAGTTAGAGACACATAGCAGGGAGCGAGATATACTTAGAGAGAGATAGAGTGATGAAGGTCGAGGGAGAGAGTACCGTCAGTGTGTTACGAAGATAAAAGATCATTGTTGACATACAGGTAGCACGAGAGATACCTGAGAGACGATGAACGCGTATAGGTCCAGAGAGATAGTCCTATATAAGCATGAGTGATAGCTATATGAGATGAATATCTGGATTAAAGGGGATTCAAATATTTAAACTGGAGATCACGACATCGATAATATCATAACGCAAATTGGTGTATCAAACATGCATATTCATTTGAATTTGGGCACACGTGTAATGTTATATAGTTTATCAATATTGGTGATCCATAGATTCTTTAATTACAAACAATGCATGGTTTATATGCAATTAATGTCTAAACGGGATTACACTATATGTTGTGTGTGTGAAACACATTATATATGTTTCAGAAGTAAAAAAACCGCATGAAACATACATTAATTGGAGACAGTTAGCGAGGAATGCATACATTGGATTTCAACATAAAGTGGTTTCAAATATTTGAAAATCCAAATTGATGGATACAACCTTATGAATCTGAGATCATGCCATTTGTAAACCATATTTATGTATAAATGGTGTTGTGCTTTTGAAAGTATATATAAAAAATGATGTATATAGAATGTAATTCCAATTGAAAATGGATCCCGCCTGGAAAAAAAGAATACAAACGGGATTCGAGTTGAGTTGGCACGGTAAACAAGCACTCTGCAAAATTTGAACGAAGCGGGGAAAGTCGCAGTAACCGCCCGAAACCAAAATCTGCGAGATGGAAATTACTACTGCCTATCCCTGCCACGCAAAGCCTACCTGCTGGATTTCTATTGGTTTAGATAGGGGTAGGTTTGTAATTTCACCCAAACGTGACGTAACCGCCTCTCACCCAGATTCATACACGGTGGGCGCCAAAACACATTGTGTCCTCGGCCAAAATCGACTCCCTCCCCGATTCATATTCATACACGGTGGGCGCCAAAAACAAACTCTCGTCGGCAAATATTTAGTGTATGTGAGATTACCATCCTATCCCCAACCGACTAATATTGCTGTGATGTAGGAAATTTGAAACGGGGGCTAAGTTTGTAAATTTCCTTGCATTTGAGACAAGCGTGCCCTGAATACATTATTCCCCCTGATGAGGTTATGTACCTAGGGTAGGGTCATGGACCTATCTAGGATACCATACCCAAGGACATCATCATACGAAGCTACCTTCCAGTCGACCAAGAGAAGCTCCACTCGACCAAGGGAAACTCCACTCGACTGGCTAGAAGACACTCGACCATGAAGACACACTCGACCATCAGAAGTTCAAGATCTATGCTGCATCCAAACGGTCTGTAATTAAGTAGTCTTAATGGTCATGATGACACTTTATGTAGGGTGTTACCAGTAACGCCCGGCCTTAATGTACTTTAACCCCCCTCTACGTGGGCTGGCTAGGGTCCTGGCGTCCTCTATATAAGCCATCCCCCTCCACTGGTAGAAGGGTTCGCACCCCTGTAACTCATGTACACAGAGATCAGTCGACCGCCTCTGGGCTCCAAGACGTAGGGCTGTTACTTCCTCCGAGAAGGGCCTGAACTCGCTAAACACCAGTGTGTACAACTACTCCATAGCTAGGACCTTGCCTTTCCATACTTACCCCCCATTCTACTGTCAGACTTAGAACCACGATAGTTGGCGCCCACCTTGGGGCCGGTGTCTTAGCGACTTTTTTGGAGAAGTTGCAATTTGTCCGATCGCCTTCATCATGGTTTCCAGCGGAGCACTAGTCGAGGGCCACGAGATCCATCTCGGTGCACTCACTTTCATCGCCGACGACTCCGCTTGGCTCCAGGAGGCACCACTCGACATCGACGCGCTCCCCGTCCGCGGGACGACGCACTTTCGGGCGTGTGTCCGTGGCGTCTTGCTGCGGCAGCCGTCGACTCCATACCGATCGACTCCTGCGCCGTCCTCCCTCCCTGTCTCCCACCAGTGCAAGCGCTCTGGTCGGTCGAGGCTCCAGCGATGGGTGAGGCACGCAGTGGCTCACCAATCGGCCACCACCCAAGTCGCGGTGATTGAGCCCGACGAATCTCTCTACGGCCTGTTCGACTGGCTCTGTAGGGACTGCATCCGAGTGCGATAGCAATGACCCAGCGGCGGAGGTCCTGATGGTCAACAAGCCCCGTAGTCCTCCCGGTTTCCCCCACGGCGATGGGATGGACGACGAGGACGACCTCGCTCAAGCCCATGAAGAGTACCAACCCGAGCCGCTCACTTCCCAGCAGAGAGAAGAACTCCGCCGCCGGAACATGGATGCCCTGCATACTCCCATAGTAGGAGAAACACCTGAGGCTCGCGCCCTGGAAGAGGCGCGTTTAGCCAACCTGGCTGAACGCACTCGACTGGAGAACCTTTAGCGAGCACTCGATGAGCGTGCGCGTCAACGAGCGACTAACTCCAATCGACGTCAGCTCTTTCCGCAACCAACTCAGGTATATCGAACCCTAATTCAGAATTTGGCAGCTGCAGCCCGCATAGCGGAGTCAATTCAGCCCTCTCAGTCAGAGGCTGGAAGAGGCTTGATGCAGATCAGAGATTTGCTCCGGGCAGCAGGAGATCAGAATTCAGCTGTGTCACAGTCACATAACAGGATTCACAGTCGATCTGTCGCTGCGAATACTGTTCAGTCGGCTCACAGTCCAAGGTCGCTTCCGAGGTGCATGGGACGTGAAGGCCGGCGGGACCACTATGATGACCGATTTGATCGTGATGACAGGCGTCGAGGGCCCACTCCTCCTCCGAGAAGTGGGTCTAACGCCCATCGGCGGCAAGATGACAGACGCCAGCTCAGTGTTGGGCGGAGAGCTCCAGTCGACCCCAGAGAGCCAGGCTTTGATGCGAGGTCCATCATCGTGCAAGGTTTGGTTGACCGAAACAGAGCTCATAGAGGTGGTCATGATAGAGATGTGCCCACAAGCAGCCGAGTCCATGTTTCAGGTCCAGAATGTTTTAGCAGAGCGATCAGAGCCGCAGTGATACCCCCCAACTTCAGGTTGGCGACTGGGGTGAGTAAGTTCACCGCAGAGTCTAAGCCTGAAACTTGGCTCGAAGACTACTGAGTGGATGTTCAGATTGGTGGCGGTAATGATGAGGTGGCCATGAAACATTTGCCACTTATGCTAGAGGGTTCAGCCAGGGCATGGTTGAATCAGTTAGCTCCCAGCAGCATTTACACCTGGGAAGATCTTTCTCGAGTGTTCGTCAGGACGTTTGCGGGAACTTGCAAGCGACCTGCTGGGTTGACTGAGCTACAAGTTTGTGTACAAAAGTTGAGTGAAACACTAAGGGATTACATCCAGAGGTGGATCACTTTGCATCACACTGTAGAGAATGTGTCGGACCATCAAGCGGTTTGCGCCTTCAAAGATGGCGTCAAGAACAGAGAGTTGAGCCTGAAGTTTGGTCGAACTGGAGACATGACCCTGAGTCGGATGATGGAAATAGCCACCAAGTACGGCAACGGCAAAGAAGAGGACCAACTCCGGAGCAGCAAGTACAAACCGAGTCAGTCGGATAAAGGAAACTCCAGTCGGAAGCAAAAGCAGAAGGCCGAGCCAGCAGCTCCTGGAGAGGCTCTAGCCGTGACTCAGGGCAAATTTAAAGGGAAGCCCAAAGGATCTTGGAACCCCAAGAAGGTAAAAGATAAGGAAGGTAATGATGTGATGGACCTGCCGTGTCATATCCACACGAAGAAAGACGAAGAGGGTAACTTCATCTACCCAAAGCATACCACTCGCCAGTGCCGGCTCTTAATCCAGCAGTTCGAAGGGAAACTGCCGAAGGACAAAGAGAAGGAGTCGGACAAGGCTGAGGACAAGCAGGACAGTGATGGAGAGTAACCTCATGTCAACTCCACTCTGATGATTTTTGCTGATCTAGAGAGCAAAAGTCGACTGAAAGTGATCAACCGTGAGGTCAATATGGTCGCCCCGGTGACACCAAACTATCTGAGATGGTCGCAAACTCCCATTACTTTTGACTAGTCGGACCATCCTACTCATATTGCCACCCCTGGGAGGCAAGCACTGGTGGTCGACCCGGTCATCGAAGGCACTCGACTGACGAAGGTATTGATGGATGGCGGCAGCGGGTTGAACGTACTATATGCAGAGACGCTCAAGGGAATGGGCATTCCGATGTCCAGGCTCAGTTCCAGCAACATGAGTTTTCACGGAGTTATCCCAGGAAAGAAGGCTGAGTCACTCGGCCAAATAGCTCTGGATGTGGTGTTCGGCGACTCGAAGCATTTCCGCAAAGAGAAGCTGACATTTGAAATCGTGGATTTCCAGAGCGCCTACCATGCTATCTTGGGAAGACCAGCCTACGCCCGCTTCATGGCTCGACCATGTTACGTGTACCTCAAGTTAAAGATGCCTGGCCCCAAAGGCATGATCACCGTCACTGGTAACTGGAAGAAAGCAGAAGAGTGTTTCCAGAAAGGCTCAAAGATTGCGGATGATCAGATAACAGTGATAGAGCTAGAGGGATACAAGAAGAACGCAGATCTGAGTGATTTACTGCGGGCCAAGAAGCCCGCCATAGAGTCAGCATTTCAGTCGTCCGGTGAGACGAAGCCAGTTCACATCCACCCGACTAACCCTAATGCAGCTCCGACCCATATTTCCACTACACTCGACTCTAAATAGGAAGAAGCGCTCATCCAGTTCCTCCATGAGAACTGGGACATCTTCGCATGGAAGCCAGCTGACATGCCAGGTGTTCCCAGGGGACTGGCTGAGCATCGCCTTAGAGTCGATTCAAAGGCAAAACCTGTTAAAGAACATCTTCGACGGTCCGCCATTCAGAAGAAAAAGGCCATTGGCGAAGAGGTGGCTCGACTCCTTGCAGCAGAGTTCATCCGAGAGATATACCACTCCGAGTGGCTCGCCAATGTCGTTATGGTTCCCAAAAAGGACAATTCCCTTCGTATGTGCATTGATTTCAAACATATCAATCGGGCCTGCCCGAAAGATCATTTTCCTCTCCCTCGCATCGACCAAATTGTCGACTCGCCCGCAGGGTGCGAGAGATTGTCTTTTCTAGATGCTTATTCTGGGTATCATCAGATCCGTCTGTATGGGCCCGACGAAATCAAAACAGCTTTCATCACCCCATTCGGGTGCTTCTGCTATATCACCATGCCATTCAGCCTCAAGAATGCCAGAGCCACGTTCATGAGAATGATTCAAAAGTGTTTACCCACTCAAATCAGTCGGAATGTGGAAGCATACATGGATGATATAGTGGTCAAGTTGCGAAAGGGTTCCGACCTGTTGACTGACTTAGCTGAAACATTTGCCAATCTCAAGAGGTATGATATCAAGCTCAATCCATCAAAGTGCACATTCGGAGTACCTAGCGGGAAGTTACTCGGTTTTCTCATTTCCGAACGAGGAATCGATGCTAACCCAGAAAAAGTTGGCACCATACTCCGAATGGAACGCCCTGTGCGTGTGCACGATGTCCAGAAGCTTACTGGATGCTTGGCCACATTAAGTCGATTCATCTCTCGCCTCGGTGAAAAGGCGTTGCCCCTTTACCGACTGATGAAGAAGGCAGACAAGTTCGAGTGGACTCCAGAAGCTGATGCAGCGTTTCCGAGTTAAAAACTCTGCTCTCCACCCAGCCGGTGCTTGCTGCTCCAATCAGCAAAGAGCCTCTGTTGCTTTATATTGCAGCCACAGGACAAGTCGTCAGTACAGTACTTACGGTCGAGCGGGAAGAAGAAGGGAAAACCTTCAAAGTTCAGCGCCCAGTGTATTATCTCTCTGAAGTTTTGACCCCATCGAAGCAAAGATATCCTCATTATCAGAAGCTCGTATATGGGATCTACATGACCATGAAGAAGGTTGCCCATTATTTCTCTGATCATGACATTACAGTTGTCAGCGACACCCCATTGTCAGAGATTCTGCACAACAGAGATGCAACTGGTCGAGTGGCTAAATGGGCGATTGAACTCCTTCCCCTTGATATCAAATTCGAGGCAAAGAAAGCCATTAAGTCCCAGGCTATAGCAGATTTCCTTGCCGAGTGGATTGAACAGCAGCAGCCGACTCAAGTTCACTCGGAGCATTGGACCATGTTCTTTGATGGCTCTAAGATGTTAAATGGTTCTGGTGATGGGGTAGTTTTGGTTTCTCCCCGAGGAGATAAGCTCAGATATGTGCTCCAGATCCACTTCGATTCCTCCAACAATGAAGCAGAATATGAAGCACTGTTGTATGGGTTGCGCATGGCCATTTCACTCGGCGTCCGTTGCCTTATGGTTTACGGCGACTCAGATTTGGTGGTCAATCAGGTGATGAAGGAGTGGGACGTTAGAAGCCCAACCATGACTGGATACTGCAATGCAGTGAGGAAGCTTGAAAAGAAATTCGAAGGGTTAGAACTCCATCGCGTTCCCCGACTGAAAAATCAAGCAGCCGATAACTTGGCGAAGATAGGTTCCAAGAGGGAAGCCATTCCGAGTGGCGTGTTTTTGGAACATGTCTACACACCATCGGTTCAAGAGGATCCTTTCACTGAAGAAGCCCTGCAGCCTAAAAGCGCCACAGATCCGACTGAAGTCGAGGTCCCAGCGGTGGTCGACTTAATCATGGAAGTTTTGGTCATCACTCCCGATTGGACAGTGCCCTATATCGCCTATATTTTGAGGAAGGAACTCCCCGAGAATGAAGAAGAAGCTCAAGAGATCGTCCGCCGGTCCAAAGCCTTCACCGTCATGAGAGGTCAGTTATACAGAGAAAGTGCGACTGGAGTCAGCCAGAAATGTATAATACCGGAGGAAGGTCGAATGATTCTCAACGACATCCACTCGGGGACCTGTGGCCATCATGCGTCTTCTCGGAGCATCGTGGCCAAAGCATACCGAGCTGGTTTTTATTGGCCTAGAGCGAATGAAATGGCGAAGGAGATAGTCGACAAGTGTGAGGGATGTCAATTTTACTCCAATATGTCACACAAGCCCGCCTCAGCCTTAAAGACCATACCACTTGTCTGGACCTTTGCTGTATGGGGTTTGGATATGGTTGGCCCATTTAAAACAGGAAGGAGCGGTTTCACACATGTACTGGTAGCAGTCGATAAGTTTACCAAGTGGATTGAGGCCAAACCCATCAAGAACCTCGATGCTGGCACCGCTGTCAGCTTCATCCGAGAACTGATATTCAGATATGGAGTCCCGCACAGCATCATCACTGATAATGGGTCAAACTTCGATTCTGAAGAATTCAGAGCTTTCTGCACATCTCAAGGCACACGAGTCGACTATGCTTCAGTCACCCATCCACAGTCGAATGGACAGGCAGAACGAGCCAACGGTTTGATTCTCAAAGGGTTGAAGCCCCGTTTGATGCGTGATCTCAAGCATGCGGTAGGTGCATGGGTTGACGAACTTCCCTCGGTGCTTTGGGGGTTAAGGACCACACCCAACTGGTCGACTGGAAGAACTCCATTCTTCTTGGTCTACGGAGCTGAAGCAGTCTTGCCGAGTGATCTTCTCCACAACGCTCCCCGAGTCGAGCTCTACACCGAAGCTGAAGCAGAACAAGCGCGGCAGGATGCAGTTGACCTTTTAGAGTAAGAAAGAGAGATGGCTCTGATCAGATCGACCATTTATCAACAAGACTTGCGTCGCTTCCACGCCAAAAACCTGAAGAGTCGAGCCTTCCAGGAAGGAGATTTAGTTCTCCGAGTGGACCAGCAGAAACCACACAAGCTTGCTCCTTCTTGGGAAGGACCCTTCATCGTCACCAAGGTTCTCCACAATGGAGCATACCGTCTTTACAATGTCGAGCATTAGATCGATGAGCCCCGAGCTTGGAACGCGGAGCTTCTCCGCCCCTTTTACACTTAAGTATTCACTCAGATGAGTTGTAATAAAAGTACTCCTGTAGTTTATTTATCAAAGACAAGAGCTTTATAGTTTTCCCAGTGATTGTTATTACTTTTGTCCATATAAAACAATCCCCCAGTGGGTGGCTTAGCTGCGAATCCGATTCGCCTAAGTCTGTAAAAAAATCCTAACCGAGTGGTGAGCCAGTCTCCCACACGAAGGCTTAGCTGCGAAATCCATTTCGCCTAAGATAAACAAAATCCTACTGAGTGGTAAGCCAAGCTTCCACTCGGGGGCTTAGCCGCGGTCCAAGTACTCGCCTAAGTTGAATAAAATCCTACCGAGTGGAGAGCGAACCTCCCACTCGGGGGCTTAGCTACAGCCCAGTGCTCGCCTAAGTTTCTGAAAATCCTACCGAGTGGAGAGCAAACCTCCCACTCGGAGGCTTAGCTGCAGTCCAAGTACTCGACTAAGTTGAATAAAATCCTACCGAGTGGTAAGCCAGCCTTCCACTCGGGGGCTTAGCTGCAGTCCAAGTACTCGCCTAAGTTGAATAAAATCCTACCGAGTGGAGAGCGAACCTCCCACTCGGGGGCTTAGCTGCAGCCCAGTGCTCGCCTAAGTTTCTGAAAATCCTACCGAGTGGAGAGCAAACCTCCCACTCGGAGGCTTAGCTGCAGTCCAAGTACTCGCCTAAGTTGAATAAAATCCTACCGAGTGGAGAACGAACCTCCCACTCGGGGGCTTAGCTGCAGCCCAGTGCTCGCCTAAGTTTCTAAAAATCCTACCGAGTGGAGAGCAAACCTCCCACTCGGGGGCTTAGCTGCAGCCCAGTGCTCGCCTAAGTTTCTAAAAATTCTACCGAGTGGAGAGCAGACCTCCCACTCGGGGGCTTAGCTGCAGCCCAGTGCTCGCCTAAGTATCTAAAATCCTACCGAGTGGAGGGCAAACCTCTCACTCGGGGACTTAGCTGCAGCCCAGTACTCGCCTAAGTGAATTAGGATGCAAGCCGATGGCAATAAGCGCTTTGCTTCAACCTGCAAAGGACGCCTCAAACCAAATGCAAGCATAATTCAGCGACGAACCCAAGTTCAGATAACACCTAATGGAACTGAAAGTGCTCAGGTGCTAGGCCTGTTAAGGTTTGTCGGTTACAAAAACTCACTCGGCATACCGAGGCAAATTTAAAGTATCAAGCTCTGAAGTATTTTACCCCTCCTGTGGAGGGCTGGAAGGTGCCACAAACTCGTCCAGATCAATTCCATCTGCAATCTGAGTGGCAGCGGCAATGAAAGTCTCCATGAAAGATCTGAAATCGTGCTTCTTGGTGTTGGCCACCCTAAGAGCCACCAGCTTGTCCTCTCGTGCATCCTTGCAATGAACGCGGACCAGAGACAGAGCCACATCTGTGCCGCACCTGGTTGAAGACTTCTTCCACTCCTGCACTCGACTTGGGACCTCGTTCAGTCGAGTCATCAGAGACTCGAGGTCGTTCTGGAGTGTCTCTCTTGGCCAGAGTGTTGTGTCGATGCGAGAAGTTGCGACCTTCAGCCTTGCGAGATAATCGATGATGGCAGCAACACGAGATTCAAGTCGGAGCATGTTCATGGCGATTTCATCTTTCACAGGAGAGTTGATGGGGTCCAGGTTTACTTCCAGCCGACCAGTCTCCTCTTCAAAGTTCTGACAAAATTCTGCAAGCACAACCACCGAGTCAAGACAAACAGTCGGAGGTCACAAGTAAAATATTTGTTTGATACAAAGGATTACCCTCAAGCATGAGGAACAACTTCTTGGCGAGTCCACCCAGATAAGCCTCTAGATCATTCTTCTTTCTCTTCAACTCACTGGCCTTGTCATTCAGGGTGGTCTTGTCGCTTTTCAGTCGAGTGACCTCCTAGTTGGCAGCATCAAGAGCAGCTTTCAGATTGGTGTTTTCTTCTTCAAGCTTAGTCACTGAAGCCAGCTTCTCATCCGCTAGCCTGGTCTTCTCTAAAGCAGTTTTTTGCATCTCAGCCAAGTCAAGCTCTTGTTTCTTCAGGGCGTCCCTCACTTTGCCTACAAAGTTACAGTGAGATTAGATTCGGAAACAAGTGAGAGGCAATGGCAGTCGTCAAAGGCCTCACCAAGCATACCTTTAGCTTCCTCCTTTGCCTTCGTCAAGTTCTCTTGGGCCAGTTTCAGATCGAGCTCGAGCTGAATGTGTTTGTTCTCCAACTCAGTATAACGAGCCGCAAGGTCACAGGATTTCTACGAAGAATCAATCGACAGACGTCAAAGACAATTCACTTCCGAGTGAGTAAGGAAAAATCATAGTGTTTCTAAGACTACGGCCGAATGCAAACATTCGACCATAGTCTCGGGGACTACACCCAGTGGGTGCACTCAGCGTGCCCCCACTAGTTTCATCAAGAGTCGACTAGTCGATCAACAAAAAAAACGAGGCAATGTTCTTTAGACTATAGTCGACTGCCAGCAGTCGACCACACTCTTGGGGACTACACCCAGTGGGTGCACTCAGCGTGCCCCCACCGGTCTATGAATCTATTCGACCTTGTCGAGTAAAGAAAAACTCAAAGCATAAAGACTATGGTCGACTGCCAGCAGTCCACCATAGCCTTGGGGACTACACCCAGTGGGTGCACTCAGCGTGCCCCCACTAACCCGGAATTTCAATCGACACACACCCAGTGGGTGTAGGACAGACTCTAGGAATTTCAGAAAGAAGAACAGGCAGTGACCGACTGACCTGAACATTACTCTGGAGTGCCGAACTGGCGTCATAGGCTGCCTGGCTGGCTTCTCGAATTGCCTTCACTTGCTCCATCATGACCCCCGCCTGGCGTATCGCTTCTTTAGCAGCACTGGCTTGGTCTTCTAGAACGGGGTAGGTGGAGAAAGGCGAGGGTTGAGCAGCACTCGACGATGAAGGGCGAGCACTCGTCAACGGCACTGCAAAGGTTACGGTGGGTCGAGTAACATTGTCTCCCTCCACGACCAACGTCTCGGGTGCCGGCACATCCTGAGTCACCTTGCCAGCAGACGTTTTCTTGCTTTTCCTCGGCCGTGGTGGTTCTTCGTCGTCGTCGTCAGGAAGGTCAATAACAATGTTAGATGAAACTGCAGAAAGAATCAAAATTAGAGACAATGATTCAGTCGACTGAAAACGGCAACACAGGTGTCATACCAGGGTTCGAGGTTGTAGCATCCTCCATCTCGTGGTCTTCGGCTCTCGCCGAAGTGTCGGAAGTAGCAGCGTTGCAGTTCTAAAAGTCAGTCGATTGGCCCATGAGTCGACCAAGAACAAGTTCATGAAACAGGGAAAGCTCAAAACTACCATTACCCTGAGATAGTGGGGATCACCATCTTCATCTTCGGCAAGACCTTTGCAGGCTTCGACGGTGCCACTCGAGATTGCTTCGGAGCCTTCTCAGTCGGCGCCGGAGAAGTGGTCCGAGGGCGCTTGGTCGACTGGGAAGCGGTTGCGACCCCCTTACCCCGCTCAGTCGCTGGATCATGGGCAAGCTTCGAGCGTCTTCCCGAGCGGGGAGGTGCAACTTCCTCCTCCTCCTCCTCTTCTTCCTCCTCACCAGAGTCATCACCCTCGTCGTCATCGTCAGCATCCGAATCCCACTCCTCCGGGCTTTCGCCCCCCGCTTCCTTCCTCCTCTTCAGTCGGCGTCTGCGCCCCATTGGGCATCGAGTACAATTCAATGGTGGCCTATCAGACAACAAAGCAAAACAAAGATCAATCGACCAATTCGCGGCAAAGCAGAGTGGATAAAACAAAATTACACTCGGAGATAAGCGGCCATACCTTGTCCGGCGTATAGGTACAGTCGAGTGGCGGGATCCTCCTTGCTCCTCGAGGGTTGTCCTTGTTCCCTGTGATGGCGGTCACCCACCTCTCCAGTGTGGCATCGTCGACTGCCTCTGGATGGACCCGCGTGGTGTCTTCAGTACCGCAGTACAGCCACATCGGGTGGCCTTGGTACTGGAGCGGTTGGATGCGCCGCCTAAGGAAGACTTCCAGAAGATCCATGCCCGTCACTCCGTCCCGTACGAGTTGGACCATGCGCTCCACCAACATTTTTACCTCGGCTTTCTCCTCAGGAAGCACCTTCAGAGAAGACGGTTTGTCCACTCGGTCCATGGAGAACGGAGGGAGACCAGTCGACTGCCCCGGCGTCAACTCGTCTTGGCAGTAGAACCAAGTCGACTGCCACCCTCTGACCGACTCAGGAAGGGTCATGGCCGGGAAAGTGCTCTTATTCCTCAACTGAATCCCAAGACCCCCGCACATCTGAATAACCTTGGTCATCTCATCACCCGAACTCGCCTTTTTTACTGTCTGCGACCGACAGGTGAATATGTGCTTGAAGAGACCCCAGTGCGGTCGACAACCCAGGAAGTTCTCACACATGGACACAAAGGCAGCAAGATAGGCGATGGAATTGGGATTGAAATGGTGGAGTTGCGCCCCAAAGAAATTCAGAAACCCACGGAAGAACACACTCGGCGGCAGAGAAAAACGACAATCTACGTGAGTGGCTAAGAGAACGCACTCACCCTCCTATGGCTGCGGTTGACACTCGGACCCCGGGAGCCTCGCTGACCCGTGGGGGATCAGTCCCTCATTGGCCAGGTCGTCGAGGTCCTTCTCAGTGATGGTCGACGGATCCAATCCCCTTGGACCCAACCCTTCGGCAGGCGGGACCTCGACGAAGATCCGCCCCGACTGGACGGTCTCCCCTTCGCTCGCCCCGTCACCGTCGCCTTCTTCGCGTGCTCTAGAGCCGCCGTCTTCTCCTTCACCATTATCGCCGGCGAAGCGCTCGAGAGGTGGATAAGGCGGAGGTAGGAGCAGGCACCGTGGGCGGAGGCAGAGAGGGAAGAGAGGAGAATGGGGAGGCACTGTTCAAAAACTCTTCCCCGACGCTTTATATAAGGGCGCTTCCGAGTGGCTGACGAGTGGGTCCGAGCAGATCTGTCACATCCCGAAACAGTCGCACATGTATGATACGTGGCGAAAAAGGCGGCGCGGAAATCAAGGCGTCCATGCCTTATCCCGCCCGATTGCCGCGGATCGCCCCGCTTCGCGCGCTTCCCAAATTTCAGATCCCGCAAAATCCGCTAACAGCAGATCAATCTGTCAGACGATATCCTTCCCGCGTTCTGTCACTCGGAAGTTCACCAGAGTTCAAAAGTACACTCGACAAAAGATAAGAATGGATCAAGGCGACTGAAGTAAAAGTCGACACCCACGCTGAAAGAAGAATCGCCGATCCAAGATACGACATAATCAAAGTACAGTAAATAAGTCGGAGAAAATCGTCAACTCCTTCCTCACTCGAACCTCGATCCATTCGGGGGCTAATGATGAGGTTATGTACATAGGGTAGGGTCATGGACCTATCTAGGATACCATACCCAAGGACATCATCATAGGAAGCTACCTTCTAGTCGACCAAGAGAAGCTCCACTCGACCAAGGGAGACTCCACTCGACCGGCTAGAAGACACTCGACCATGAAGACACACTCGACCATCAGAAGTTCAAGATCTAATCTACATCCAAACGGTCTGTAGTTAAGTAGTCTTAATGGTCATGATGACACTTTATGTTGGGCGTTACCAGTAACGCCCGACCTTAATGTACTTTAACCCCCCTCTACGTGGGCTGGCTGGGGTCCTGGCGTCCTCTATATAAGCCACCCCCTCCACTGGTAGAAGGGTTCGCACCCCTGTAACTCATATACACAGAGATCAGTCGACCGCCTCTGGGCTCCGAGACGTAGGGCTGTTACTTCCTCCGAGAAGGGCCTGAACTCGCTAAACACCCGTGTGTACAACTACTCCATAGCTAGGACCTTGCCTTTCCATACTTACCCCCCATTCTACTGTCAGACTTAGAACCACGACACCCCCTTCCTCTCTACCTCCCTTTTCCCCATTCATACTCCATGGGCACCAAAACACCCTCTCCACCCCAGCCTCCTCCGTCCGCCGACGTCCGCCACCCCATCCACCATTGTCCTCCTCCACCATGCCGAAGCTGATACCCCGACGCCGCCGTCCATTACAAGAGATCGACCTCTCTCATCCACGGCTTCGGACTGGGATCATTGCATCCCGTACTCTCGCTTCATCCCCACCGTCGTCCACCTTGCCGGTGCCGCTCGTACGACCGTCTCGTCCACCGCGCCCCGCCGCCACCGTCTACCCTCCTAGATCTTCTTCCACCCCGCCGACAACCAGCGCTACCGCAGCACCGTCAAATTCTCAGCAGATGCATACACGGCGCTGCACCAGAGGCGGTACTCTTTCGTATCTGCTCAACTTATTTATCGCAGCAAGAAAATAGATCGCCACTGCTTTACTCTGATTTCTTGTCCTGGTTGCTAAGTTTCCTTTGTCCGGTTTGCACATTCAGATCCGCCATGGCACGCTGAACACTATACTCCCAATGCTTATGGTTTTCCCCTTTTATATTCCACACTAGTTAAATCGCAGTAGACTAAATTTCAAAATTGGGTCAGTCGATTTTACAGAGCTCGCCGGAGTTGGCTGGTGCGAACGAAGGGGCTCGGGTGGTTGTGGGGCCTCGCCAGACAAAGAAAACTCGACGCGGGTGGGGGTGGGGGTGGCGGAGGAACACAGGCGGTGGGGGCCGGTGGTCCGGCCGGCGGCCCGTGCAGTGTTCTGTATGGGAAGAATCAGAGACGAGGAAGAAGAAGGGTTGGGAGACGTAGGATCTTCATCCAACCGCCTGAAATGGTCGAGAGATAGCTGGGAGTTGCGTTCTTAATGCGCCCTGGTTCATCATGTGTGGGCACTGCATAACCAACATTTTATTATCCAAAATCTGCTTGCTCTTCTTTACCATGTTCCTCTTCCGTTCTTCTTTACTATGTACTCTCTTCGTTCCTAAATACAA
The DNA here is from genome assembly GCF_018294505.1 of Triticum aestivum. Taxonomy (NCBI): domain Eukaryota; kingdom Viridiplantae; phylum Streptophyta; class Magnoliopsida; order Poales; family Poaceae; genus Triticum; species Triticum aestivum. The sequence continues at coordinate 657,730,848 of NC_057798.1, read as the reverse complement.
GTCTTTGTATAGATTCCACCATGGACTACATATGGAGCAAAATGAGTGAATCTACACTCTAAAATATATCTGGATACATCTATATGTGATCCATAGTGGAAATCTCTACCAAGACCTATATTTTGGAACGGAGGGAGTATGATAGTAGTACAATATGTTCCTTGTACTGAAGATGAGCAGGGACATCTGCAGTGTAGAGGTCTATAGGGTCGGTTGTGATGGACACTTTGAGCCTCTTTGATTCGTAGGATTTTGTAAACATAGGAACAGGATTTGTAGTGACCTGCCCACTTGAATCCTATAAGAATAGTAAGGAAATGCGGGGAGATGTGTCGCTTTTGAAAGTTACACTGGTATTAACAGTACCGCACCTTCAGTTCAAGAGAACTGGTATCTGAAGCCTTTCTAGCCGTACCGGCAGTACTAGCACATATATTCCAGCAAGTTCCACTTTGCTGATTTTACTCTGATGCTTACGGTTTTCCCCGTTATATCTACACTATGATCTGTGTAGCTGCTTTGTGTCGCACTAGCAGCAGTCCACTCTTGAAGCTAAACACTGCAATGACTTACAAAATTGGCACCAAGGCATTAAGTGCCATTCTAGATGCAATGAAACTCATACGCTCCCCACCTGTTGATTCTTGTTCAGAATATCATCCTAATGACTATTCTAACCTCGAGGAGTCAAAGGCAGATGGCCTGTCCTGTTCACCCATCAAGGTGCCTGTTCTAATTTGGCAAGGTTTTATTGATTGTGCGTATCTTGCATATGTTGTCTTGCATTTCTTCTACTTTGTTGCACCGCCATCTGCTTAGTTTACTCATCATATAACTCGAGATGCCATGCCCATCCATCAATACATATTCCATCTGTTATCATACCATGTTTTTTCACTCAAATGTTGTTCTTGTGCATCAGACATCAAAAAGGAAGAGGGTGATTGCCGAACCTGAAGGAGCACCAGCAAAGTCCTTGAAAAACATGGTGGTGCCGGAGAAATTAGACAGCACCCCACTTATATTGGTTGTACAACCAGTGACACAAAACGTAGGACCGACTCCAGCACACTGTACCCATACTTCACTGGCTACACCACTAGCCCCACCACACAGGACCTGCACTCCAGCAAAAGGTATACCGATTTCATTTGCCATAGCACCAGCCGTACCACAGAAAAATCCCACTCCAGCAAAAAGTACAACAAGTCCACCGGCCGAAGACCTATCCCAACTGCAGAGACGGCCAATTCCTGCAGATTGGAACCCCATTCCATTTATTCCCAGTTTAAAAGACTATGCTTTCAATGTTGTTAGGGACTACATGCATATATTCCCATCATGGGAAGATTATAGTGAAGACAAACACCATTTTCACATCTTTCTGTCCAACTTACGTGTAAGTGCTATTATTCATGGTTATTATTTTCCTGTTTTCTGCTGATTGAACACATCAATGTTTTACATTACATTGGTGTAACTAGGCGAGGGTCAATATGGATAGTCATGACGAGCAAAGCTTGCTTGTGCTTTTCAAGGAAACATTGCAGTAGTATTGGTGCTACCTGAGGAAATTACACTTTGATGGCAAGTCTATAAACGAATTTCCAGTGAAGTCTCATGTGCTAAATTTAGAAGACATGGAATGGAAAAAGCTTGTTATGCACTGGTCTCGTTCCCAGGATGAGGTACTGTCTATGAAATCACATGAAAATTTGAACTTCTACTTTTCCGCATGTGCCTTGCAGATCTTTTTTGCAGGAAATCTACTCGAAGAAGAATTCCGGTTTGAAAAGAACGAGAGGATATCGCAAATATGCTGCCCGCTACTTTGCTCTTGTTAGTACATGTTGTCCTGTATCACTATACTTGCATACATACCTGGTTTATTATGTGACATCAGTATGCATGATAGCTTGCTTATCAATTGTTCGCCCCAAATTATCTGATCTGTATGAACGGTTAAACTAGTGTAGAATATATCCAATGCCAATGAATTTTTTTTAGCTCTGCATTGTTCTTGTAACTACATGATGTCCTTTATCAGTGTACTTATATTGACAGGTAGTTGTTCATGTACCATCACTCTGCAGCTTATTTTCCTTTGCCCTCCATTTTCTACACATCAGATCTATATTTACTCTTACCATAAGGTTGGTACTGAAGAAGTTTAGCTGTGCATTGCTCTTGGCTGTGCCTTTTGCCTGTATCGCTGCACATACATTTATAGCTACTTGGTTATGTAGCATCACTCTTCATGTTATCTTAAATATTCTCCATTTTTCATATATTATCACATCTATATTTACTCTTAACAAAATGTAGAATAAAGGCAATGCTTATGAAGAAGATTCTATGGTAAACTTCTTGAATTGCCCCCCCCCCCATTAACATGGACAAGGGCTTTATAGAGCCTGTCTTCACCAGTAATGTAAGTTTGTCCTTCTCAAGCCTTCAAACTTTGTTGTGTATATTTGGTTAGGCATGACTGCAACAGCTATTTATTTTTGGTGTTTGCATCAAATTGCATGTTTAAAGTTTATTATGTAGTTCATAAACAAAAGTTTGTCCTTCTCAATTTAAGTTTTCAGTTGTACAACCAAGTTCCTTATTCATACCATGAAAATTAAACTATACAGAGCAATTGATCTTCTTTTGCACTGCATGTATGCTTCTGTTCTTCATCCGTAATCCAGTAGTGTGGTGAACCTACCCACTACAGCACAATGTCATATTCTGCAATGTCTTAACTATGAACAATGTCATATCATTCTACTATTATTTAAACCGTCTCTTTATTTGACATTCTGAAATGGGATAAATTGACAGCACACTAACCATTGATACTTATGAGTTCTTGATCTGTAATCCAGTGGTGTCGTGAAGCTGCAAACTTCTTCACAATTTAATTTCCTGCCATGTCTTGACCTGAACAATACCATATTGTGTTAATGCAATTTTAAACTGTGTCACTTTATTCGTTAGTAAGAAATGTGATGAATTGTCAGCACTGACACTTTTATGTGCAAAACTTGTCATCTCTCTGCTTGTTTATCTTTTAGAGTGAGGAAGATATAAGTGTTGAACAAGCGCAGTCTCATCATCTTGCTCAGCTGCTTGCGCTGCAGCTACCCAGCAGGGCTAACCTTTCTTGAACTCTATTGAAGTGTTGTCGGTTTTGTATATTATTTTGTCGGCGTATTTATTTGCACTGGTGGCGATCTTTGATGCCCACTGTATGTAATCTGCTGTCTGCTTGTGCTTTATTATCATAGTCAAGAACTTTGATGCCGAGTGGATGTAATATGTCGTAACTTCTTTATTGTATAGTCTAGGTTTTTTCTTATTCATGATGCTGCAGTTATTTTACTATATATATATACTATCTTTGCAGTAAACCGGCCAAACCATAAAGTTACGGTACATAATCGGGCCGTCATGTAATCACGATGTATGATCCGCATCACGGGCCCGGTCATCTTGGTCCATTAAACGGCCAAAAGTAAACTAGCCCACTAGTAGATAAGGGCCTTTAATAGGCCGAGTAACCCCCGACCCTCTTTTCGCAAGAAAACTCAATGGACTTTTAGGAGGCTGAGAAGTAGGTTGGGCCTGAAACGTGCCGAACAGCTCACGGGCCGGCAGCAGCCCGAAATGGACCCCTACCCATGATTGTGCGAATCAAATCACGGGCTTTTAACAGGCCAAAATTGTCTTGGTCCTTGTTTGGCCCAATCAGATATCGGTTGTGAGCAGGCCGGATGCAAACTGGGCCGTAGTTAGGCCCAACAATATGACAGGCTTTTAACAGGTCGAAATTAATATAGGGCCGAAATGTTAAACGGGCCCTTAACAGGCCGAAACTAATATCAGGCCGAATTAATAAATGGGCCTTTAGCAAGTGGGCCCAAAAGCATAGCGTCCAGTTGACGGGCCGAATCTGATATGGGCCATAATTTAGCCCAAAGCCTCTTAAAGGGCCGGACCTGATCTGGGCCGTAATTTGGCCCAGAACGTGGTAGGCTTTTAACGGGCCGGATCTCATATGGGCCATTATTAGGCTCGGAACGTGGCAGGTCATTAATGGACCGGATCAAATATGGGTCGACATTTGGCCCGAAACATGGCAGCCAGTTAATGGGCCGGCCTACTAGGGTCCTGCTACGTCTTGAGCTTGCGTTTGTTTTCCTTGAAGAGGAAAGGGTGATGCAGCACAGTAGCGTAAGTATTTCCCTCAGTTTTTGAGAACTAATGTATCAATCCAGTAGGAGGCTCCTCAACAAGTCCCACGAGCCTACACAAACAAACGAAGAACTCGCAACCAACGCGATAAAGGGGTTGTCAATCCCTTCATGGCCACTTGCGAAAGTGAGATCTGATAGAGATAATATGATAAGATAAATATATTTTTGGTATTTTATAATATAGATACAGAAAATAAAGATGCAAATAAAAGTAGATTGGAAGCAAATATGATAAGAGATAGACCGAGGGGCCATAGGTTTCACTAGTGGCTTCTCTCAAGATATCATAAGTATTACGGTGGGTGAACAAATTACTATCCAGAAATTGATAGAAAAGCGAATAATTATGAGATTATCTAGGCATGATCATGTATATAGGCATCACGTCCGCAAAAAGTAGACCGACTCCTGCCTGCATCTACTACTATAACTCCACACATCGACCGCTATCCAGCATGCATCTAGAGTATTAAGTTCATAAGAACAGAGTAACGCATTAGGCAAGATGACATGATGTAGAGGGATAAACTCAAGCAATATGATATAAACCCCATCTTTTTATCCTCGATGGCAACAATACAATACGTGTCTTGCAACCCTTTATGTCACTGGGTAAGAACACATCAAGATTGAACCCAAAGCTAAGCACTTCTCCCATGGCAAGAAATATCAATCTAGTAGGCCAAACCAAACCGATAATTCAAAGAGACTTGCAAAGATAACTCAATCATATAAAAGAATTCAAAGAGGATTCAATTATTATCCATAGATAAACTTGATCATAAACCCACAATTCATCAGATCTCGACAAACACACCGCAAAAAGAGATTACATCGAATAAATCTCCACAAGAGAGGGGGAGAACATTGTATTGAGATCCAAAAAGAGAGAAGAAGCGAACTAGCTAATAACTATGGACCCGGAGGTCTGTGTTAAACTACTCACAACTCATCAGAAGGGCTATGGTGTTGATGAAGAAGCCCTCCCTGGTGGATTCCCCCCTCCGAAAGAACGCCGGCGACGGCTCCAAGATGGGATCTCGCAGATACAGAAGGTTACGGTGGTGGAAATTGTGTAGGACCTTGAGAAGAAGTAAGTAACACTACTAGGAAAAGGCCTACTAATGGCGCACCTAATTTGGCCATTAATGGCGCATTAGTGGTGCGCCATTAGTGCCACGCCATTAGTATATTTTACTAATGGCGCACCACTGGTGCGCCATTAGTATCTGGTATACTAATGGCGGACCTCAGATGCGCCATTAGTATATACAACAGTGCGCCATTAGTATGCCTCCCAGGGGGCCATGTATACCCAGGTGCTTTGGCATACTAATGGCGCACAACAACAAGATGCGCCATTAGTAACTTCAGCATACCAATGGCGCACTCTTTAATGATGCGCCATTAGTATCCTTTGGCATACTAATGGCGCACTGTGATGTGATGCGCCATTAGTATGAATATTAGGTTTTTTTTATTTTTTATTTTCTGTTTTTTGCACAGGTTACAAAATGTATAATTGGACAAAATATAGACAGCACACATCAACAACAGATTCATCGAATACAATAGAAGATTAGTCTCTAAATACAATTCATCATATTAGTCTCCGAATACAATTCATCATATTAGTCTCCGAATTGAAAAGACCGAACAAAGATAGAACATTATATTACAAGTCTCGAGACCGCGAGTAGCGAGTTTTTCTTCACATTACAAGTCGATATCGATCATCTAAACTACCATCACATAGAAGAGAGCTGCGGTCATCACGATGAAACTCGTCTTCATCCGGTTCCTCCAACGCTCCCTCCCCTCTCCCGCTAGATAGCGGGCGTATCTAGATTCAGCCTCGGCCCTAGTGGTGTACCCTTTGTAACTGTTACCGCTGAATCAGTGAACCTGTCTCCGACACTCCTCCCAGTCGTCGTAGACTCCGGGAACCTTACCCTTGTACACGACATACGATGGCATCGCTATGCACTAGCCAAACGAAATGTTAGTACCAATTCACAGAAAATACATAAGCAATATATAAGTATGCAACAGAACGATCAGAAGAGAAAAGCAAGACATTAATAACATCGATTACATCTAAGTTGAACGACTCTCGAAACCAAAGAGACATACTACAAGTTCATTAAAGTTTAATTACAACATGAGCCAATCGATGTTTTAGAACTAGACACAGCATCACTGCTTTCGACTCGACTCAAGGGACCGGAGCGTGGATGAAGCCGCCGTCTATCATGGGAGTCATGAAATAACGGGCGTTGTCAGCCTGCATTTGTAGCATTGTGTCGATGTCACTGTTGGACGGTTGATTTCTGAGGTAGAACTGCCCCGAGGTACGAAGGACATCTTGATGGATGATTTCTGCAAACTCCGACTGGATGCGAAAGAATTCTTGTCTGATGTCCGCGTCCTGGATTGCCGACACGCTCACGGCCCAATCTTTGAGTTTACTCGGTAGCAGAAGTTGATGATGGTCCCGTACGATCGCCCGCATGTGATGGATGGCGTAGTAGGCACCCTTCTGACCGCCAGGCGGCTGCTTGACGCAGCAGAACGTCGTATTGTGGGAGAACACGTGCTTGCCGTACTTACGAATAGGCCTGGTGAAGGTGCCTCCAGATTTTGCGTAGCCGGGGAGAACATCATCAATAACCTTCTTGACATTTGTGTAGTCTACGTTCGACTGACGGTCCGGGTCGAAATACGTGGCCATGGAATATTTGGGGCTTAGGAGGATGAGCGTGCAATGTGTGTCACTGCAGAAAACACGGAATGTTAAAAGAAAAATGATCGAAATCTAAGAATTCATATGTTACGGGCCGGTTGAGGGGAGGACTTACTCGGGAAAGTAAGGCACGAGGAAGTTATCCTTATCTTGGTTTGCCAGAATGACGCCTTCGAGGTAAGAACTCGCGACTTGCCGGTCCCCAGCGCTGCCCAAGATCTTGGCACGCATGTAGAAGGGGTCGACTATCACGATGTCCGGGGTCTTGTCGCGAATGATCCGCATCTCCATACTCAGCGAAAATAGCCGAACGAAGGTGTAGTGCAGCGGATGAAGGTTCAACATAGCGTGGATGTCATCAAACCGCAGGACGATCGTACGCCCGATGGAGTTATCCACAAAGCCCTTGCCCTCTGGCACCTTGGCCGCGAAAACCGGGTATGCCACATCCTTCTCTCTGAGACGCCGCTTCTCCAAAGAAAGAACACTGTCATGCAGACTCCGCATAGCACCGGTTGCAGCATTGAGCATATTTGTCGGTAGCATCGCCCTACCCGCCACATGCACCCTCCTCGAGATATCCTTAGGTGAAGGTGGCCCGTCCTGAGCACGGATCGTACTCGGTGCCGGCTGGCTCGCACCCTTGTTAGTCTTTCTTTTGCGTGCCTTCTTCTTCTCCTGTAATGGGACCGAGTTCTGCTCATAGACCGCCTTCTTGAGTGTGTTTGGGCTGATAATATTTCGCACCTCGCCTATCTGAGGCTCGGTGAAGTCGGCAGCTGGAGGCGTCTCCTGAGAGCTGAACGGCAGACGACGCCTGTTGCAACTTGGCTTCTCCGCGGTACCAGCTAGATCGCGCACGTCTTTTGTTGGGTTGGGTTCTTGAGAAGGAGGCCCCATGAAGTCGCCATCGTACCCATGTTCGGCAAAGTACTGATCGACGTTGCCAAATGTATCGTCGTCCTCGTCGTTCTGATCCAGTGCCATATGCATGTTTGGATCCAGTGGCATAGGGATGTCCGGCACCGTTGCGGCGGTCTTGCCATGGGGCCGACTTGGCGCCGGCATGACTGGCGGTGTTGTCTTTGGGGTGGTGTCCCCCGCCCCCAAACGAATCTGGCTCTTCGGCCAAAGCAGGGGCCAGCTCAGGCAGGCGCTGAGGGTCATCACGTCATCATCGTCGGCCCCGACGGGTCGAATCGGAGGTAACAACTCGTCGCAGCCTGGCAGCACCCGAACCAGTTGAACCCTAAACAAGTTGGGTGGCATCTGGGTACCGTGGAACAAGGGGTTGCCCGGTTGAACGATTTTGCCCTTGGCGACATCGACCAACTCGTTGTTCACGAAGTGCAGGAGAGTGCACGGAACGTCGGCGGCGCCCTGCGAAAACATGTAGGGCGTCAGGGATGCCCAGTCAAAGGCAAGGAGATGAAGTCCTCGGCCGAGAGAGGCTTAATTAGTTACCGTGATGATGGCGTCGAGCTCGGCTAATGTCGAGGCACCGCCAACGGCGGGCGTGCAGTTGACGGAGGGGCCGCTTGCTGCAGAGGTGCCGGCCGGCGTACACCCGGGTGCATTAAGCTCCCGTGCCGGCGTCGGAGACACCAATGCCGCCTCCGCCGGAGACACCAATGGCCCCGCCATCGCATTCTGCGAGTTGCTGGCCGTGAAGCTAGGAATCGGGGGCGGCCCCTGTTGGCCGCCCGCAATCCACGCACTCAACCCCTCGATCAAGGTAGGCACAATGGCGGTGATCGTCGCTCCGAGTTGTTGTTGCACTTGCTCTTGGACAATCTCCGGAATCCGCGCCACCTGTGCCTTGAGTTCTTGAACCTCGCGCGCCTGGCTTTCCGAGCTGGTCTTTTTCTCCTTTCGCCCACCATTGTTATAGTATGACGACCATTTTGTCGACAAGCCTTTGCCGGCCACACGACCAGCTGACGTCGGCTTACTGAGCTTATCCTTGTTCTTCATTACATTCAACGCCCTATTTAGAGTGGTGTCCCAAGGGTTGCTCTTAGTCGACCCCGCGCTACTGCTTTCAGTCGCCTGCGGAAGGAATGTGAACCATTTAGAAATTTGGCTTCATTAATTAGAATGCAACCATATGGAGCTAATTACGCGGGGGTGTATTCCTTACCAGAACAAGCTCAAGCGCCCTGGTCTTCGGATCCGTGGTAAGCTCCTTTGTTTTCGGGTCCTTCTTGTACCGGGCCCTGACAAAGTTCCTGGTCTGCTTGTCACCGTATTTATCGAAGAGGGGCGGTAGGCCTTGCTCGGCACGGTCCGCCTCCTCCTTGTCCCATATAGGCTCCGCCACTCTGTAACCGCCGGGACCGAGTGTGTGTTCCCCTAAGTTCAGCTCCCGCATTTCTTTCCCCCACTGACTTGATTGGGAGTTTGCGGTGCTCGAGCAATTGATCTTGAAGTCGTTGTAGTCATCTTCGGTGATCGAAGGATTTTTCTCCTTGATCTTCTCATAACTCTCACCTTTCTCGATCATTCTCTTCACATTGCTTTTCCAAGTAGACAGGGCCTTGCTCATCTTCGTGAGGGCAGCATTGTTCACTTTATTCCTTTTGAGGCTTGTGTTTTCAAATTCAGCGGGGAACTTGTATCGTTCGTGCAGCTTCGTGAAGAGGAGGTTGCGCAAATTCCCTCGGTCAGGATGCCTCAGGTTCTCGGTGTTGATCGAGACGGTGCTCCGGAGAATGCACCCGAGCTGAAGCGAGTACCCCTTGACTATTCGTTCGGGCGCCGTTGGATTCCCGTCGGAGTCCACTTCAGTAACTTCCTCCTTGAGGGTGCGGAGCACGGTCGGGCGCCGGTCCTTCCGTTGCCTCTTCGGTTGGCTGCCATCTGTGCGTGCGCCACCATCATCAGTGGTGGCATCCTCGGCGGCACCATCAGTGGTGGCATCAGTGGGGTCATCCTCGGCGGTACCATCAGTGGTCTCAGGATCGGTGGGGAAGGCGGCGTCCTCATACAAGTGAGGTTGTACCTCCATCTCCTGGGACAGCTCCCAGAATGCCTTGCCGCCCGAACCCCCGGCCTCATCGTTGTTGGCCATGTTTCTCTCTAAATAGGAACAAAGTTTGGTCAAAAAGTTGGTTATTGTCAAGGAACAAGATCATGGTCTCATCATTTAGGGTTTGTCGACACCGAGGCATCCTAAAAGCTAAGCTTTTATCATTGAGGGTTTTTCGACGCCGAGGCACCCTAAAAGCCTAAGCTTTCATCATTAGTCACAAGTACCCCGGCCCATGCATTAGTCACAAGTACCCCATATGTCCTATTTTTAGCAAAGTCATGCTAAAATTCACGGAAAATTTCAGCATGACCTTTGCTGAAAATAGGACATATGGAGTACCCGAATTTGCTGGAACGGAAGTTAATCGACATTCCAGCAAACTCAAGGGCCTCTCGGGTGGACAAGGCAAAAAAGGCCTCCATCACAACATGGAAAATACATTGGCATGTGAAGAGGTGAAACAATATATGCATCTCCAAGCAGTATCATTCAACATTTTGGACAAACCACTACAAGCAATACTGGATCAGATACAAGAAGAATGTGAGAAAATGCAGACAAATACTAACAGATTGAGGTGTTTAACTTGTGGTGCTCTCTGTGCTATTAACATTTCAAGTCAAAACCTTTTCTGGTTAGTAAGTGTTTCTTGAGCATATGTATGTAGTAAGTGTTTCTGCTCTCAGTGTTTCAGAACACATATTTTAGCTACCTAGTACCAGTGCTATTACCCAGCAGTTAATTAGCTTTTGCTTTTGCTTTTCAGTGCCAAATTCTAGCTAGTACCAGCAAATTAACATCTAGCAGCAATCATTTTCAAATATATATACACTGGACATTTTAATATTAACCTAAGGAAAAATGAATAGTTAGGTTAATTACCCACTGTTAGTTATTCAGTCTGATGCTTTGTTCTACACTTTGATGCAAATTAGTATATAGAAGAAGCTATTTACTAGCAGTACCATATATAAAAGACATTCAGTCTGATGCTATTTACTAGCAGTAGTAGCAGTTTTTTTTCTTCTTCATTAACTGTACTAGCAGTTTTTTTCTTCTTCATTAACTGTATTAGCTATTTACTAGCAGTACTAGCACTTGGATCATATGCTAATGCTACACTCTGCTCTACTCTGCTCTACTCTCCTGCTAGAGTGTTTCAGAGTTCAGATTTTTCAGTTGCTGCAAGCTCTACTCTACTTTGTCAATTAGTTCACGATTCATTTCCAGTTGCTGCAGTCACTATGCACTTGGATCATATGTTAATTTTGCTAGATAAACTGCGCCGACAGCAAAAGGGCTACACACATGTCCCCTACCTAGGTTCAGAACCAACGACGTCCATAATTCTGGATCGGTCAAACTAGGCCGCCATGAACAATTTGCATGTCATTAGTTTACTAGATACACTGCACAATTCAGTAGCATGCATGCACACCTTCCTAGCTTCAGAAACATTGGCGCCTGGATTGGTCAGCCCAGGCTACCATGAGCAACAATACTACATCACACTGCATTGCCCAGAGATTTTCAGAATTCAGACTTTCAGTTGCTGCTACCACTGCTCTGCTCTCCTCACAATTTACAGAATCTGGATTGCAAGCACAGAATCTTCATTGTTAGTAACTATACAAACTCATGTTCTTCTACCCATCTGTTGCTCAGAGATGAATTCTAGTGTGTGGTTAATTCACTACTAATAGATAAACGGCACAGCTCTGCAGCATGCACATCTGAATGCACTCCAGCAAGTTACGATACTTCCCTTGTACAATATTTTGTCACCCGTTTCCTGTAAGTTTATGGCCATGCTCTCCAGCAATTTCCCTTCTAAATTCCTGTTATGTGCTGTCGAGTCATAGAGCTGCACGGATTGGACTATATGTACTGCTTTTTGGGTTCAAAGGGGGCAATTGTTGACATGGGTCGCACTTGGATCATCTAGTAGTGAGCAAGCAGAAGAATAAAGGCATTGGGAAAACTAGGTGCACTGTATTTTAGGTAACATGGCCACATGTTCTCGGTTTGGCCACAATTCAACTAGGTCACATGGTTTGCAATTCAACCAATTTTGGGTCAATGTGGGTAACATGGTTTGCAACTGAACCAATTTTGGGTTTGTTTGACTTTGCTGCCACTGGAGAAGGCGCATTGCATACCGAGAGGTGGTCGCGGAAGACGAGCACGGCCACGTCGTTGCCGGTGACGATCTTCTCGGCCTCGTCGACGGCGGTGAGGTTCTGCACCGCAGGGCCCAGCTTCTTGCTGATCCAAGCGACAATGGCGTCCCTGCAGCAAAGCAAAAACAAAATTCTCAGCAGCTTCGGAGTGGGAACAGGGAGGGAATTGGGGATCTGCAGAAATTGCTCACTTGATCCTCTCGCCGGAGTAGTCCCTGGGCACGCCGTCGATGAAGAAGAGGAGGGTGGGGTAGCCATGCACGCCGTGCGCCTGCGCCAGGTCGTGCTCCTCGGTGGCGTCGGGGCGGCGTCGAGGCGGCGGGGCAGCGGCGTCGAGGCGGCGTCGAGGCGGCGGGGCAGCGGCGTCGAGGCGGCGTCGAGGCGGCGTCGGGGCGGCGTCGGGGCGTCGAGGCGGCGTCGAGGCGTCGAGGCGGCGTCGGGGCGGCGTCGAGGCGGCGGGGCAGCAGCGTCGGGAGAGGAGAGGGGAAGGGGATCGAGGGCGAGGGCGAGGGAGAGAGAGGGGATATGTTTGGGCCGGGGAGGAAATATGGATGGGGGCGGCACAATACTAATGGCGCACCACCCCTCGGTGCGCCATAAGTACATCCATACTAATGGCGCACCTCACCCTGGTGCGCCATTAGTATTTTTTTTATTTCTGCTCGAGCCAACAGGTTATCTTCCACCTGACCTGATCCACATCAAGTTCCCTCTACTAGCTTGACTGGTCAGCAGCCAGTTCTCACACGAAGGAGGTCCTGGGTTCGATTCCCAGGCTCCACAATTTTTTTATGCATTTAAAATGCTGTTTGATACTTATTTGTGTTTAAATATGTTCAAACTTGTTTAAATCATAACAGTAATATTTTTTTATAAGACAGTAATATTTTTTTAAAATATCATCAAACAGTAATGCCGGTGAAGGGGGAGGGTGCGGGGGGTGCAGGGGGTCGGCGGCGGCGGTTGAGTAGGGGAGGGGTGCGGGGGGTCGGCGGCGGCGGTTGAGTAGGGGAATCGAGGGTGCGGGGGGTCGGCAGCGGCGGCCGGTGGACCGGGGGGTGCTCGGCGGCGAGGGGGACCGGATCTGGCGAGGTGGGATAGCGATCGAGATGGAGGGGGATCGAGATCGAGTGTCCATGAAATTTAAAAATATTCATGATAGTTCAAAAAGTGCCCATGAAATACAATCGAGAAATGAAGGCTACGATTTAAATACAATCGATCTTAGCTAGCTATCTGTTGACAATCTTCTTGCCCTTCTTTTTCGCAAATGGAGTTCTTCTGTGGAACGGATGTCCTTTAGGTAGGGTGGTCCTGCTTCTTCTTGTGGTGTATGCTGCTACTTCATCATCGTCGTCATGTTCGATCCTCGGGTCGCCGTACTTGTCGAAGTCTTGCTCATTGGCTACTCCATCCATTCCGATGATCTTCCTTTTGCCTCTCCCCACGACAACACGACTGGGCTTTGACGGGTCGGTAATGAAGAAGCATTGGTCAACTTGGGAAGCCAGTACCCATGGCTCATTTTTCGCGGTGACGTTTGCGCCCGCGGTCTTGGATTTGGCTTCGGGTATAACCATGGTGGTGAAATACCGGTCTTCTTTTAGGACGCTCTTCGCCCATCTGACACGGAACATCGGGACCTTCTCTCCAGCGTAGCTCAGCTCCCAGATCTCCTCGATCCTTCCGTAGTATCTGTCCTTGTCATTACCGGTGTAGGATTCCATCGTTACCCCGGAGTCCTGATAACCATCGCTCTTCATGTCCTTGGCCTTGGTGTAGAATGTGTAGCCGTTGATATCGTATGCCTCATAGGTCATCAGGTTGTGCTCGGCGCCCTGTGACAAGGCGAATATGAGTTGTTCTTCCGCGGAAGAATCCTCATGTAAAGGGTACGACAGAAGCTTCTGCTTGAACCAACGCGTGAAACATGAGTTGTGCTCTTTGATTATATCTCCGTCCGTCCTCTGTTGGCCTCGGTCATTGTACGTCTTCTTAATAAAGGTTTTGTGCTCTACCACCCAAGGATCGACCACGTCTATGTGTTGTAGCGCGACTAGGTTTGCTCTTTCAAAGTCGGCGAGTCGACCCTCTAAGTCGACATGCATTTCGCGGCGACCCTCACGGTGACCCCATCCAGCGAGCCCGCCGAGGTGCCTGTTGACGGGCAGACCAACGGGGTTCTCGATGCCTAGATAATTCGTGCAGTAGGAGATGCACTCTTCGGTCAAAAAGCCCCTGGCTATACTTCCCTCTGGACGTGACATGTTGCGAACGTATCCTTTGATGACACCATTCATCCTTTCGAACGGCATCATGCTGTGCAGGAACGTCGGCCCGAGTTGGATGATATCCTCCACTATATGGACCAGCAGATGCACCATAACATCGAAGAATGCGGGCGGGAAGTACATCTCAAGCTCGCATAGTATCACCACGATCTCTTCCTGTAGCCTTCTGAGTTGCCTCACGCCAATCGACTTCCGAGAGATGACGTCGAAAAAGTTGCATAGGCCAAATAGCGTTTCACGGACGTGCGCGTCCATGATCCCACGGATTGCAACTGGAAGTATCTGCATCATCAGCACGTGACAGTCGTGAGACTTCATCCCACTGAACTTCTGCTTCGCTGGGTCTAGGTATCTGCTTATCTTCCCCGCGTAACCGTAAGGAAGTTTTACTCCTAGGAGGCAGGTGAAAAACTGCTCGATCTCCTCCTGACTTAGAGTGAAGCACGCGGGAGGGTAGTCATTTCCGGTCTTCTTCGCCTTTTTGCCTTTGCGACGACTTACTGTGTCCTGCTTCGCCTCATCATCATCATCATCATCATCATTAGCGTGAAGCTCCTTCCTGATGCCCATTGATTTCAAGTCTGCCCTTGCTTTCGGCCCATCTTTAGTCCTCTCTGGCATGTTGAGCAGGGTACCAAGCAGACTCTCGCACACGTTCTTCGTGATATGCATGACATCAAGGCTGTGAGGCACACGGTGGATCTTCCAGTACGGCAAGTCCCAGAAAACAGACCTCGTTTTCCATACCTTCAGCAGCGGCTCTGGCGCCTTTCGCTTCTTTCCCGGCTCTGGCGCCTTTTGCTTCTTTCCCGGCAGTGGGCAGTCTTTCCAATCTTTCAACAGCTTGTCTATTTCCTCACCGCTCCTCATACACGGGCGTTTTCAGGGTTCGGTTTCACCATCGAACAGATCCTTGCGTTTCCTCCATGGGTCATCGTCGCGAAGCCACCTTCGATGTCCCATGAACACGGTTTTCGAAGACCCGGGATCTCTATCTAGCTGGCGATATGTTGTGTCATCCATGCACCTTACGCATCCAGAAAATCCGTGGACTACCTGCCCCGCGAGATATCCGTAACCGAGATAGTCGTGCACCGTCGTGAGCAGTGCGGCTCTCATAGGGAAATATTCTTTCTCTGCGGCGTCCCACGTATTGGCTGGCGTTTTCCACAGCGTGTCAAGCTCCTCTTTCAGCAGCCCCAGATACAGATTGATGTCGTTCCCTGGTTGTTTCGGCCCTTCAATTAGCATACTCATGTGAATGTACTTCCTCTTCATGCACAACCAGGGGGAAGGTTGTACATCCACACAAACACAGGCCAGGTGCTATGTGTGCTTCTCTGGCTGCCAAACGGATTGACTCCATCGGTGCTCGCGCCCAGCACGATGTTCCTTGGATCCTTCCCAAATTCTGGGTCTTCGAAGTTCAACGCTTGCCACTGGCTCGCATCCTTAGGGTGACTCAGCATCTTGTCTTTTTTATCTATCTCCGGATCATTTGCGTCATCTTCTCGCTTCTTCTCCTCCCTATCCGCGTGCCAACGCAGGAGCTTTGCTACCTTAGGGTCCGCGAAATACCGCTGCAGACGAGGAGTGATCGGAAAGTACCACACCACTTTTCGAGGAGCTTTCTTCCTCTTCTTGTATCGAGTGACGCCGCACACCGGACATATGGTAGACTCCGCGTGCTCGTCCCGATAAATGATGCAATTGTTCATGCACACATGGTATTTCACGTGCGGTAAATCCAGAGGACACACGATTTTCTTCGCCTCCTCCAAACTGGTCGGGCACTTGTTCCCCTTGGGAAGACGTTCGTGCCAGAATGACATGTTCTCGTCGAAGCATGCGTCGGTCATTTTGTGTTTTACCTTCATCTCCAGAGCCATGAGCGTTACTTTCAGGCGGGTATCCTCGGGCCTGCATCCTTCATACAATGGAGTAACCGCGTCTAACTCAAGTTGATCCATCTTGGCTTTCTCTCGGGCGGCAGCTCTTGCGTTATCCGTCTGCTTGAGAAGCAGCTCTTGAATATGAGGGTCCTGCACCCAGCCCATCGATGGTCCAGCGTCGTCTGCTCCGCCGGCATCATCATCTTCATGATCATGCCCGTCGTCTGCTCCGGCATCTTCCTCATCATCATGTCCTGCATCTTCTACATGATGACTGTGTACAGCATCACCGTCATGATCATCTCCTGGGGATTCTTCGTCTTCTCGCCCGCCCGAGCCGCGGTGGTTGTCTTGCTGCCCTTCCTCATTTCTTGCCCGGCCCCCATGGACGACTTCGTAGTCATCTTCATCACCTTGCCACCGATAGCCATCCATGAAACCACGCAAGAGCAGGTGGTCCCGCACCTGCCCGGAATCCGGGTCCGCAATAAGGCTCTTCAGCTTGCATCTTCGACACGGACATCTTATCTCCGTCTCGTTCTTTTGAAGCATCTCGGCCTTCGCGGACCTCAAAAACCTATTCACGATGCCTTCGGTCATCGTGCGGACCATGGTCGCCTGCGGGGTAGAGCAAAACGATATTTTAGAACCAAGAAAAAATTTGGCATGACTTTCCCTAAAAATAGGACCAAAAAGAATGCTTAATGCCAAAATTCTCGCCGAAACGGAAATGAATCAACATTCCGGCAAAATATTGGCAACTATCGCATTTCAAATACCGGTACACCTCCAAACACAAACACATATGCAACACCACAAACATATGCAACACCACGAACATACATAGATCTAGCTAGGCCATAAAAAGTGCATGTGCACATTGTTGTAGGGAGAACAACATAAATATAGCTTCCCCCCTTACTTACCTATCAAAACAAGGTAATTTAACCACTTAATTTGAATGAATCTATGGTGGAAATGAGGTGAAAAAGAGGAGGCACCCGAGACAAGGAGGAGGTGGAGAGAATGAAGTGGGGAGAAAGTGAGTGTGGGTAGGAGAGGCTGTCCAAAATATCTTGTTGCTGCCCACTTACTAATGGCGCACCAACTCTAAATGCGCCATTAGTAATCCAGGTTACTAATGGCGCACCTTCTGGTGGTGCGCCATTAGTAGTTTTGCAAAAAAAAACATACTAATGGCGCACTGTTCCACAGTGCGCCATTACTAGTTTAAACTAGTAATGGCGCACGGTGGAACAGTGCGCCATTAGTAGTTTTGCAAAAAAAGGAATAAAAAATATAATAAAAAAACAACATTAGTGGCGCACTTTCCGACAGGTGCGCCATTACTAGTTACAACTAGTAATGGCGCACTGAGTTTGGATGCGCCATTAGTATGTTTGGACAGGCGCACTAGTTCAAAAATTTTTGATACTAATGGCGCACCTTGGGCCAGGTGCGCCATTAGTAGTTTCAACTCTAATGGCGTATCAGAAGGTGGTGCGCCATTAGTATATACTAATGGCGTACCGCTTGTCTGGTGCGCCATTAGTGTCAATCCCATCTATAGCCCTTTTTCTAGTAGTGTAAGTCTAGAAGGGGGGGGGGGTAATTAGACTACTTGACCAAATAAAAACTATGCCTTTTCCCAATTTTAATCTTTGGCAAATTTTAGCAATCTTAGCATAAGTCAAGCAATCTTCACACAATTCAAGCAAGCATGCAAAGGAGTATATGAGCAGCGGAAAGTAAAGCATGCAACTTGCAAGAATGTAAACGGAAGGGTTTGGAGGATTCAAACGCAATTGGAGACACTGATGTTTTTGTCGTGGTTCCGATAGGTGGTGCTATCCACGTTGATGGAGACTTCAACCCACGAAGGGTAACGGTTGCGCGAGTCCACGGAGGGTTCCACCCAAGAAGGGTCCACAAAGAAGCAACCTTGTCTATCCCACCATGGCCGTCGCCCACGAAGGACTTGCCTCACTAGCGGTAGATCTTCACGAAGTAGGCGATCTCCTTGCCCTTACAAACTCCTTGGTTCAACTCCACAATCTTGTTGGAGGCTCCCAAGTGACACCTAGCCAATCTAGCAGACACCGCTCTCCAAGAAGTAACAAATGGTGCGTTGATGATGAACTACTTGCTCTTGAGCTTCAAATGATAGTCTCCCCAACACTCAACTCTCTCTCATAGGATTTGGATCTGGTGGAAAGAAGATTTGAGTGGAAAGCAACTTGGGGAAGGCTAGAGATCAAGATTCATATGGTGGGAAAGGAATATCTTGGCCTCAACACATGAGTAGGTAGTTCTCTCTCATAAATGGTAAGTTAGAAGTGTAGGTTTGTTCTGATGGCTCTCTCCCTGAATGAAGAGGAAGTGGAGGGGTATATATAGCCTCCACACAAAATCTAACCGTTACACACAATTTACCAATCTCGGTGTGACCGAATCAACAAACTCGGTCGGACCGATTTAGTAAACAATGTGACCGTTAGGGTTTTCAGTGGGACTGGAATGCAACTCGGTAGGACCGATATGGTTAGGGTTAGGGCATAACGCAATCTCGGTGAGACCGATTACACAAACTCGGTGAGACCGATTTTGGTAATTAGCTAACCAGAGAGTTGGTCAGGCAAACTCGGTGGGACCGATTACTCAAACTCGGTGGGACCGATTTTGGTAATAAGTTAACTAGAGAGTTTGCATTGTAATCTCGATAGGACCGATTGCTCAAACTCGGTAAGACCGATTTTGATAATGGACATACAGAGATATTGCAATCCCATCTCGGTGAGACCGAGATGCCTATCGGTGAGACCGATTTGCCTAGGGTTTGTGGCAGTGGCTATGAAATTTGAACTCGGTGGCGCCAGACAGAAAGAATTGGTGGGGACGAGTTAGACTTTAGGTTTAGGACATATGTGTGGATGTGAGAAAGTAGTTGAGGGCTTTGGAGCATATCACTAAGCACTGTGGAGCAAGAAACTCATTAAGCAACACCTCATCCCTTCTTGATAGTATTGGCTTTTACTATAGACTCAATGTGATCTTGGATCACTAAAATATAAAATGAAGAGCCATGAGCTTGAAGCCTGAGCCAATCCTTTGCCCTTAGCATCTTGAAGGGGTTCCACATCCTTTAGTCCATGCCACTCCATTGTTGAACTTGTCTGAAATATACTTGATAAACGTGTTAGTCCAACAAGAGATATGTTGACATTAATTACCAAAACCACCTAGGGATCACTTGTGCTTTAAATCTCCCCCTTTTTGGTAATTGATGACAACATACATCAAAGCTTTAGATAAAGATATAGAGAATAGCAAGTAAAGCTTTGGAAAGACATGTAACAAGCATAGGCTCCCCCTATATGTATGCAATCATGTGAATATGGAATATAGAAGCATATGAGAGCATAACCATGATAGAGTAAGCAATGTGTTACATGTATCTTGGTCGTATGCATCAAAGCAAAGAATATTAACAAAAAATACCTTCATGCTCATGAGTCCTTCTTGCAAACAGTATGTACATCAGCAAGAATTCCTCATACAAATGATTGTGATGCATATACTTACCTTGTGGTCTTGAGTTGGCTTAGGATGGAATGAACCTGCGTAAACAAGGTTAGATAACACAGGTACACCTACTAGCCAGAGCAAACAAAAGGAACCACAAGAATACCAAGACTGGGATGACATGTAGAGAGTGAGTACTAAGTACCACATTTGATTTGACATGTCCCCAAAGGTAAAGATATGCAATGAATTTAAATGATTTCTTTCCCTTAGATGTCTTGCTCCCCCTGAATCTAGCATGGGATACTAGGAGAAGATAGGGAACAGAAAATCAGAGCTAATGCAAGTAAGC
The DNA here is from genome assembly GCF_018294505.1 of Triticum aestivum. Classification (NCBI taxonomy): domain Eukaryota; kingdom Viridiplantae; phylum Streptophyta; class Magnoliopsida; order Poales; family Poaceae; genus Triticum; species Triticum aestivum. Next base: position 657,710,593 of record NC_057798.1, on the reverse strand, counting down.
ACATATGAACATGTCTTTCCCCTCAAGAAGACATGTGGCATCTCTCCTCTTGAACACCAAGCATCTGGGATCCTTGAGAAATACTCTCTTCTTGAGTATTCTCTCCCCCTGTAGATCTCTCTCTCCCCTTGTGGAAGTGATACTCTCTCTCCCTTTGGAAGTGATAAGCTTTGGTGTGATCTCTCTAAGTGATAAGCTTTGATGTGATCTCTCTCTCCCCCTTTGACATCAATTTCCAAGAAGGGCTTCTGGAATTTGTCGTGAATGGGTTTGATCCTTGAGTCACAGCACAAAGCATTTATAAAAATGTGATGCTTGTAGAGGACAAGATTCATTGAGTGGAGCTGGATCAAAAGAGACACAGAATAAGTGGCAAACTATTTTACCTGTTGTGAGATCGGTGGCACCGAGTGGTATGCTTCGGTTGTACCGAAAGGATTCGGTTGGACCAAAAACAACAAATCGGTGAAACCGAGTTCATCGCAGAGAAAACACTTGTCACCTTAGCTCACTAGACTAGTAAGATCTCACAATGATTTGCAAGGAATTAACTAAATGATATGCAATGAATTGGATTCTGGAAATGCAGAGCAAACAGAAAAGAAATAAATCTAGATGAAGTTTTTTTTGAAAGGGGAAAAAATATGCATGAGACAAATGCAAGAGCACAGAAAAGAACACGAGAGAACTTCATCTAGAATTGGTCGGCGACAAAGTCACCTATGTTAAAGTATATTTACTTGGGAGTCAAGTGAGATCACTTGATCATAGGTCATACTCATCATTTAAGCTCAAAATGGGGTTACCAGTTTTTAAGCATCTTGATGTATTCACATCTTGTCGAGTTGCCTTAACTCATGTCTCGGAGTAAAGCTTATCTAAGATGGAATAACATACCTTGGGTGGTGGTGTTGATCATGTAGTTGAACTTGTGTGGGTTGCTCAAGGTTGATGTAGCTCATCAAGAGTTGGGAGCACCACTTGGAATTTGAGTTCATCTACCTACATGGGTTAGTTCTTGCAAGGAAGAGCACTTGTGTATCCAAAAATGACAATCATGAAACTCAAACATAGAATTTGTCAAAGGATATATTTAAATGGTTCTGTGCTTCCTTGTCTTCATCCACCATAGTGTAGAGACTTGGTGATGTAGAGATTGCTCAAGATATGAGTAGGTTACAATCTCATGGAATTTGATTCAACCAAGTACCTACATGGGTTAGATAACATGCAAGATGCAAATACGTCCAAGACATAAGATTATCATCATAAGAGAAATATCAAGGATTAGTCATAAGCTCATGTCTCACATGTATCTAATGGAGTTTCTACTGCAAGTTTGAAGCATCAATGATGTTCAATTCTCCTCTCAACCTGCAAAACACTTTCTCATCAAGAGGTTTAGTGAAAATATCTGCTAATTGCTTTTCGGTGTGAACATGCTTAAGATCAATGTCACCCTTAGCAACATGATCTCGAATGAAATGATGACGAACTTCAATATGCTTAGTTCGAGAATGTTGCACGGGATTATGACCAATTTTGATAGCACTTTCATTGTCACGAAGCAGTGGAACATATTTCACATATATCCCATAATCTTTAAGAGTTTGGGTCATCCAAAGTAATTGAGCACAACATGAACCAGCGGCAATGTATTCCGCTTCGGCGGTAGATAAGGATACCGAGTTTTGTTCCTTGGAGGACCAAGACACAAGAGATCTACCAAGAAATTGACAAGTACCCGAAGTGGACTTTCTGTCAACCTTGTCTCCGGCATAGTCCGAGTCGGAGTAGCCAACAAGATCAAAAGAGGCCCTCTTAGGATACTAAATGCCAAAAATTTGTGTATGAATTAAGTATCTCACTATCCTTTTCACGGCCTTAAGATGACATTCTTTAGGAGCAGCTTGATATCTTGCACACATGCACACACTTAGCATAATATCGGGACGTGAAGCACATAGATATAACAATGAACCAATCATAGAGCGATAAACCTTTTGATCAACCGGTTCACCATCTTTGGTCAAATCAACATGTCCACTAGTAGGCATGGGTGTAGACATACCTTTGCACTCTTGCATATTGAACTTCTTGAATAAGTCCTTAGTGTACTTTGTTTGAGAGACAAAAGTACCTTCCTTAGTTTGCTTGATTTGCAACCGAAGAAAGAATTTGAGTTCACTCATCATTGACATCTCAAACTTCTCTGACATTAGCTTCCAAACTTCTCACTAAAATGAGGGTTAGTTGATCCAAATATAATATCATCAACATAAATTTGGCATACAAATAATTCTCCATGAACCCTTTTAGTAAAAATTGTAGAATCAATTTTCCCAATTTCAAATCCTTTTTGAAGAAGGAACTTAGTTAAGTATTTATAGCAAGCTCTAGGAGCTTGTTTAAGACCATAAAGAGCTTTGCGAAGTTTGTAGACATGATTGGGTTTCTGAGGATTGATAAAGCCGGGAGGTTGTTTAACATAAACTTCCTCCTCTATTTCACAATTTAGAAAAGCACTTTTAATGTCCATTTGGTACAAGGTGATATCATGGTGATTAGCATAGGCAAGTAAGATGCGAATGGACTCAAGTCTAGCAACGGGAGCATAAGTCTCACCATAGTCCATACCTTCGACTTGTGTGTAGCCTTGGGCGACGAGACATGCTTTGTTGCGAACTACTTGTCCATCTTCATCTTGCTTGTTGCGAACACCCATTTGGTACCGATGATGTTGTGGTTGTTGTCGGGCTTCTCAACCAATGCCCAAACTTGATTTCTCTCAAAGTTGTGTAGCTCTTCATGCATAGAATTTATCCAATCCGGATCTTCCAATGCTTCTTCGACCTTCATAGGTTCAATGCTAGAGATGAAAGAATAGTTTTCACAAAAGTTAGCTAAACGAGTTTTAGAGCGAGTGATTCTCCCGGTTTGAATATCATTGTAGATTTGCTTGACGGGATGGTGTTTAGCAATTCCTTCTCGAACTCGTGAAAGCTTTTGCTTGGGTCGTGGTTGAACATCTTCTTCATCTTGTTCTTCTTCTTCTTCTTGATCTTCTTCATTGTTGGTGTTGTTGTTCTCTTGTCGTGGTGGAGAAGGAGGTTCTTGACGTTCTTGATGTACTTCCTCGTTTTCTTCATCGTGGTGTGTCCCACTTGTGGATGCTTCCGTATCAACTCTTGGTTCACCTTGTCGTGAAGTAGAAGCTTCCACTTGGACTGACGAGGTACTCTCCTTCACCTCCGTTGGACGAACCTTGCCAATAGACAAGTCTTGGATTGCTTCTGAAGGGTCTTTGTCTGCTACATCAATTGGCAATTGCTCTACTTGCGAGCCGTTAGATTCATCAAACTTCACATCTACCGTCTCTTCAACCTTTCGGGTGAAATTGTTGTAGACACGGTAAGTGTGAGAGTTTGAGCCATAACCTAGTAGGAAACCTTCATGAGACTTAGGAGCAAATTTAGAGCGACAATGCTTATCAAGAATGTAGCACTTTGAGCCGAATACTCGAAAGTATCTAACTTGGGGTTTGTTACCGGTCAGGAGCTCGTATGCCGTCTTGCCGAGTAGCTTGTGAAGATACAAGCGATTTGTTGCATGACAAGTTGTCTCAACCGCTTCTGCCCAAAAGTGTTTCGGCGTCTTGTACTCATCAAGCATCGTTCTCGCCATTTCGATGAGCGTCCGGTTCTTCCTCTCAACAACTCCATTTTGTTGAGGTGTGTACGTAGCCGAGAACTTGTGTGAAATCCCTTCTTCGTCAAGAAAGGTGTCCACATTTGCGTTCTTCAATTCCATTCCGTTGTCGCTGTGAACCTTCTTGATCTTCACTTCAAACTAATTTTGAGCCTTCCTGGCAAAGTTTTTGAAGATCTTTTGGACCTGTGATTTATCATCGAGAAAGAACACCCATGTAAATCTTGAAAAATCATCAACTATAACTAGACCAAAAGAATTTCCACCGAGACTCTTCTAAGAGTTGGGACCAAAAAGATCCATGTGAAGTAGCTCAAGTGGCCTCCTTGTGGTCATGATGTTCTTCACGAGATGCCTTCCTCCAACCTTTTTACCTGCTTGACAAGCACTGCACAGTCTATCCTTATCAAATATGACATTGTTAACACCGAGGATTTGATTCCCTTTAATAAGCTTGTCAAGGTTTCTCATGCCAACGTGACCTAATCGTCTATGCCATAACCAACCTTTTGAGGATTTAGCAATGAAGCAAGTTTTAGGTTGAGCCTTTTTAGAGAAATCAACAATGTAAAGATGACCTCTACGTATACCGGTAAAGACCATTTTATGATTGTCTCGACGAAACACTTGGCAACCTACTTCAGTAAATAGGACATTAAAACCAAAATCAGCAAGTCTAGATACTGAAAGTAAGTTGTAGCCAAGAGATTCAACGAGCATAACATTCTGAATTGAACTATCGTGTGAGATGGCCACCTTACCGAGGCCAACCACCTTACCCTTTGAATTGTCACCGAAAGTGACATACTTTCGAGGAGTATCATTTTCAGCAAGCTCACGAAACATGTCTTTATCTCCGGTCATGTGATCGGTACATCCACTGTCAAGAACCCATTCCTTTCCTCCTGCCATATATCCCCGAAGATTTGCCATAAGACCAAAATGTCTCATTACATCATCAAGATCAAAGTCATCATCATCATCATCCTCATCATAGTATCCATGTTCAACATCGTCATGTGGTGGATCAATTCCTAGTGAGAGTGATTCATTAGTATGAGTTTGACAATGATCTCCTCTATGAATTCTAGTAGCTTCGGAAATAATATCGCTAATGATTCCAACATTTCCTTTGGCACGCATAAGATTTGTAAGTTCAAATAGACAATTACCAAACATAGGATCATTGGAATTCATCTTAGTCAAGGCAATAGACTTATGAAGAATTTCATCCAGAATTTTCAAAGAATAATCAAGAAATCGTTCCTCAAGAAATTTCCATATAGTGTAGGCACACTCAAGAGTAGGCAGTTTTCCAATCAAGTTTGTAGGCAAGCCTCTAGTGATAAGATTAATAGTTCTAACATTTCTAATCATGTCAATAGACTCATCAAGGGTAGGATGCATACGATCAACATAAGGTGCACAAGGACTAGCAATGTACTTGTTCAAATGATATTGATTGAAAATTAAAAGCATCTCATTTTTCCACTCATGAAAATACTCTCCATCAAGTATGGGCACTCTATGTCTAAGACTCCCCAAAGTAGACTCATCCATCTTCCTCTAATGGTGATTAAACCAAAGCAATGGAGACCAATGCTCTCATACCACTTGTAGGACCTTGAGAAGAAGTAAGTAAGTCTAGAAGGGGGGGTGATTAGACTACTTGACCAAATAAAACTATGCCTTTTCCCAATTTTAATCTTTGGCAGATTTTAGCAATCTTAGCATAAGTCAAGCAATCTTCACACAATTCAAGAAAGCATGCAAAGGAGTATATGAGGAGCGGAAAGTAAAGCATGCAACTTGCAAGAATGTAAAGGGAAGGGTTTGGAGGATTCAAACGCAATTGGAGACACATATGTTTTTGTCGTGGTTCCGATAGGTGGTGCTGTCGTACATCCACGTTGATGGAGACTTCAACCCACGAAGGGTAACGGTTGCGCGAGTCCACAGAGGGCTCCACCCAAGAAAGGTCCACGAAGAAGCAACCTTGTCTATCCAACCATGGCCGTCGCCCACGAAGGACTTGCCTCACTACCGGTAGATCTTCACGAAGTTGGCGATCTCCTTGCCCTTACAAACTCCTTGGTTCAACTGCACAATCTTGTCGGAGGCTCCCAAGTGACACCTAGCCAATCTAGGAGACACCACTCTCCAAGAAGTAACAAATGGTGCGTTGATGATGAACTCCTTTCTCTTGTGCTTCAAATGATAGTCTCCCCAACACTCAACTCTCTCTCATAGGATTTGGATCTGGTGGAAAGAAGATTTGAGTGGAAAGCAACTTGGGGAAGGCTAGAGATCAAGATTCATATGGTAGGAATGGAATATCTTGGCCTCAACACATGAGTAGGTAGTTCACTCTCAGAAATGGTAAGTTGGAAGTGTAGGTTTGTTCTGATGGCTCTCTCCACGAATGAAGAGGAGGTGGAGGGGTATATATAGCCTCCACACAAAATCTAACCGTTACACACTATTTACCAATCTCGGTGGGACCGAATCAGGAAACTCGGTCGGACCGATTTAGTAAACAATGTGGCTGTTAGGATTTTCGCTGGGGCCGAAATGCAACTCGGTAGGACCGATATGGTTAGGGTTAGGGCATAACGCAATCTCAGTGAGACTGATTACACAAACTCGGAGAGACCGATTTTGGTAATTAGCTAACCAGAGAGTTGGTCAGGCAAACTCGGTGGGACCGATTACTCAAACTTGGTGGGACCAATTTTGGTAATAAGTTAACCACAGAGTTTGCATTGTAATCTCGGTAGGACCGATTGCTCAAACTCGGTAAGACCGATTTTGATAGTGGACATATAGAGAGATTACAATCCCATCTCGGTGAGACCGAGATCCCTATCGGTGAGACCGATTTGCCTAGGGTTTGTGGCAGTGGCTATGACATCTGAACTCGGTGGCGCCGGACAGAAAGAATCGGTGGGGCCGAGTTAGACTTTAGGTTTAGGACATATGTGTGGATGTGGAAAAGTAGTTGGGGGCTTTGGAGCATATCACTAAGCACTGTGGAGCAAGAAACTCATTAAGCAACACCTCATCCCTTCTTGATAGTATTGGCTTTTCCTATAGACTCAATGTGATCTTGGATCACTAAAATATAAAATGAAGAGCCTTGAGCTTGAAGCTTGAGCCAATCCTTTGCCCTTAGCATCTTGAAGGGGTTCCACATCCCTATTCCATGCCACTCCATTGTTGAACTTGTCTGAAATATACTTGATAAAAGTGTTAGTCCAACAAGAGATATGTTGACATTAATTACCAAAACCACCTAGGGAGCACTTGTGCTTTCAAATTGTGTTTCGGTTGCTCCCTGGATGTTTTTGTTGGGGAACGTAGTAATTTCAACAAATTTCCTACGCACACGCAAGATCGTGGTGATGCATAGCAACGAGAGGGGAGAGTGATGTCCACGTACCCTCGTAGACCGTAAGCGGAAGCGTTAGAACAACGCGGTTGATGTAGTCGTATGTCTTCACGGCCCGACCGATCAAGCACCGAAAATATGGCACCTCTGAGTTCTAGCACACGTTCAGCTCGATGACGTCCCTCGAACTCCGATCTAGCCGAGTGAGGGAGAGTTCCGTCAGCACGACGGCGTGGTGACGATCTTGATGTTCTACCGTCGCAGGGCTTCGCCTAAGCACCGCTACGATATTATCGAGGTGGATTATGGTGGAGGGGGGCACCGCACACGGCTAAGAGATCCAAGGGATCTATTGTTGTTGTGTCTATGGGGTGCCCCCTGCCCCGGTATATAAAGGAGCAAGGGGGGAGGCGGCCGGCCTAGGGAGGAGGCGCGCTAAGGGGGGAGTCCTACTCCCACAGGGAGTAGGACTCCTCCTTTCCTTGTTGGAGAAGGAAAGAGGAGGAGATGGAGAAGGAAAAGGGGGCTGCCCCCTTGTCCAATTCGGACCAGAGGGGGGCGCAGGCCTCCTTCCTTTTGGCCTCTCTCGTCTATTGCCGTATGGCCCAATAAGGCCCATATACTCCCGGCGAATTCCCGTAACTCTCCGGTACTCCAAAAAATACCCGAATCACTCGGAACCTTTCCGAACTCCGAATATAGTCATCCAATATATTGATCTTTACGTCTCGACCATTTTGAGACTCCTCGTCATGTCCCCGATCTCATCCGGGACTCCGAACTCCTTCGGTACATCAAAACTCATAAACTCATAATATAACTGTCATCGAAACCTTAAGCGTGCGGACCCTACGTGTTCGAGAACTATGTAGACATGACCGAGACATGTTTCCGGTCAATAACCAATAGCAGAACTTGGATGCTTATATTGGCTCCCACATATTCTACGAATATCTTTATCGGTCAAACCGCATAACAACATACGTTGTTCCCTTTGTCATCGGTATGTTACTTGCCCGAGATTCGATCGTCGGTATCCAATACCTAGTTCAATCTCGTTAGGCAAGTCTATTTACTCGTTATGTAATGCATCATTCTGTAACTAACTCATTATCTACATTGCTTGCAAGGCTTATAGTGATGTGCATTACCGAGAGGGCCCAGAGATACCTCTCCGACAATCGGAGTGACAAAACCTAATCTCGGAATACGCCAACCCAACATGTCCTTTGGTGACACCTGTAGTACTCCTTTATAATCACCCAGTTACGTTGTGACGTTTGGTAGCACCCAAAGTGTTCCTCCGGTAAACGGGAGTTGCGTAATCTCATAGTTATAGGAACATGTATAGTCATGAAGAAAGCAATAGCAATAAACTAAACGATCAAGTGCTAGGCTAACGGAATGGGTCATGTCAATCACATCATCCTCCTAATGATGTGATCCCGTTAATCAAATGACAACACATGTCTATGGTTAGGAAACATAACCATCTTTGATTAATGAGCTAGTCAAGTAGAGGCATACTAGTGACGTTATGTTGGTCTATGTATTCACACATATATTATGTTTCCGGTTAATACAATTCTAGCATGAATAATAAACATTTATCATGATATAATGAAATAAATAATAACTTTATTATTGCCTCTAGGGCATATTTCTTTCAGTCTCCCACTTGCACTAGAGTCAATAATCTAGTTCACATCATCATGTGATTCAACACCAGTATTCATATATGTATATGATTAACACCCATAGTTCACATCATTATGTGACCAATACCCAAAGGGTTTACTAGAGTCAATAATCTAGTTCACATCGCTATGTGATTAACACCCAAAGAGTACTAAGGTATGATCATGTTTTTCTCATGAGAGAAGTTTAGTCAACGGGTCTGTCACATTCAGAGCCGTATGTATTTTGCAAATATTCTATGTCCACAATGCTCTGCACGGAGCTACTCTAGCTGATTGCTCCCACTTTCAATATGTATCCAGATTGAGACTTAGAGTCATCTGGATTGGTGTAAAAGCTTGCAGCGTTGTAACTTCTTACGACAGGCTCTTTTATCACCTCCATAATCGAGAAACATCTCCTTAGTCCTCACTAAGGATATTCTTGACCGCTGTCCAGTGATCTACTCTTAGATCAAAATTGTATTCCTTTGCCAAACTCAGAGCAAGGTATACAATAGGTCTGGTACACAGCATAGCATACTTTATAGAACCTATGACTGAGTCATAGGGAATGACTTTTCATTCTCTTTCTATTTTCTGCCATGGTCGGGTTTTGAGTCTTACTCAATTTCACACCTCGCAAAACAGGCAAGAACTCTTTCTTTGACTGTTTCATTTTGAACTACTTCAAAATCTTGTCAAGGTATGTACTTATTGAAAAATCTTATCAAGCGTCTTGATCTATCTCTATAGATCTTGATGCTCAATGTGTAACTAGCTTTACTGAGGTCTTTCTTTTAAAGAACCCCTTTAAAACATTTCTTTATGCTTTCCAGAAAAAATTCTACATCATTTCTGATCAACAATATGTCACTCACATATACTTATCAGAAAGGCTGTAGTGCTCCCACTCACTTTATTGTAAATACATGCCTTTCCAAAAGTCTATAAAACCATATGCTTTTATCAACTCATCAAAGTGTATATTACAACTCCAAGATGCTTGAACCAGTCCATTGATGGATCGCTGGAGCTTGCACACTTTGTTAGCACCTTTAGGATTGACAAAACCTTCTGGTTGCATCATATGCAACTCTTCTTTAATAAATCCATTAAGGAATGCAGTTTTGACATCCATTTGCCAGATTTCATAAAATGTGGCAATTGCTAACATGATTCGGACAGACTTAAGCATCGATACGAGTGAGAAAATCTCATCGTATTTAACACCTTGAACTTGTCAAAAAAACCTTTTGCGACAAGTCAAGCTTAGTAGATAGTAACATTACTATCAGTGTCCGTCTTCCTCTTGAAGATCCATTATTTAACATGGCTTGCTGATCATCGAGCAAGTCAATCAAAGTCCATACTTTGTTCTCATACATGGATCCCATCTCAGATGTTATGGCCTCAAGCCATTTCGCGGAATCTAGGCTCATCATCGCTTCCTCATAGTTCGTAGGTTCATCATGGTCTAGTAACATGACTTCTAGAACAGGATTACTGTACCACTTTGGTGCGGATCTTATTGTGGAAGACCTACAAGGTTCGGTAGTAACTTGATCTGAAGCTTCATGATCATCATCATTGGCTTCCTCACTAATTGGTGTAGTAATCACAGGAACTAATTTCTGTGATGAACTACTCTCCAATAAGGAAGCAGGTACAGTTACCTCATCAAGTTCTACTTTCCTCCCACTCACTTCTTTCGAGAGAAACTCCTTCTCTAGAAAGAATCCATTATTAGCAACGAATATATTGCCTTTGGATCTGTGATAGAAGGTGTACCCAACAGTTTCCTTTGGGTATTCTATGAAGACGCACTTCTCTGATTTGGGTTCGAGCTTATCAGGTTGAAAACATTTTTCATATAAGCATCGCAACTCCAAACTTTAAGAAACGACAGCTTAGGTTTACTGCTAAACCATAGTTCATACGGTGTCGTCTCAACGGATTTAGATGGTGCCCTATTAAACGTGAATGCAGCTGTCTTTAATGCATAACCCCAAAATGATAGTGGTAAATCGGTAAGATACATCATAGATTGCACTATTTCTAATAAAGTACTGTTATGACGTTCGGACACACCATTAAGCTGTGGTGTTCCAGGTGGCATGAGTTTGTGAAACTATTCCACATTGTTTTAATTGAAGACCAAACTCGTAACTCAAATATTTGTCTCCGCGATCAAATTGCAGACTTTATTTTCTTGTTACGATCATTCTCCACTTCACTCTGAAATTCTTTGAACTTTTCAAATGTTTTAGACTTGTGCTTCATTAAGTAGATATACTCATATCTGCTCAATTCATCTTGTGAAGGTCAGAAAATAACGATACCCGCCACGAGCATCAACACTCATTGGACCGTATACATCGGTATCTATTATTTCCATCAAGTCAGTAGCTCATTCCATTGTTCCGGAGAACAGAGTTTTAGTCATCTTGCCCAAAAGGCACGGTTCGCAAGCATGAAATGATTCATAACCAAGAGATTCCAAAAATCCATCTTTATGGAGTTTCTTCATGCGCTTTACACCGATATGACCCAAACGGCAGTGCCACAAATAAGTTGCACTATCATTATCAACTTTGCATATTTTGGCATCAATATTATGAATATGTGTATTACTACGATCGAGATCCAACAAACTATTTTCATTGGGTGTATGACCATCGAAGGTTTTATTCATGTAAACAGAACAACAATTATTCTTTGACTTTAAATGAATAACCGTATTGCAATAAACATGATCAAATCATATGCATGCTTAACACAAACACCAAATAACATTTATTTAGGTTTAACCCTAATCCCGAAAGTATAGGGAGTGTGTGATGATGATCATATCAATCTTGGAACCACTTCCAACACTCATCGTCACTTCCCCTTCAACTAGTCTTTGTTTATTCTGTAACTCCTGTTTCGAGTTACTAATATTTAGCAACCGAACAAGTATCTAATACTCAGGGGCTACTATAAACACTAGTAAAGTACACATCAATAACATGTATATCAAATATACCCTTGTTCACTTTGCCATCCTTCTTATCCACCAAATATTTAGGGCATTTCCGCTTCCAGTGACCATTTCCTTTGCAGTATAATCACTCAGTTTCAGGCTTTGGTCCAGCTTTGGGTTTCTTCGTGGGACTGACAACTTGCTTGTCATTCTACTTGAAGTTCCCTTTCTTTCTCTTTGCCCTTTTCTTGAAACTAGTGATCTTGTCAACCATCAACACTTGATGCTCTTTCTTGATTTCTACCTTCGTCGATTTCAACATCACAAAGAGCTCGGGAATCGTTTTCATCATCCCTTGCATACTGTAGTTCATCACAAAGTTCTACTAACTTGGTGGTGGTGACTAGAGAATTCTGTCAATCACTATCTTATCTGGAAGTTTAACTCCCACTTGATTCAAGCGATTGTAGTACCCAGACAATCTTAGCACATGCTCACTAGTTGAGCGATTCTCCTCCATCTTTTAGCCATAGAACTTGTTGGAGACTTCATATCTCTCAACTCAGGTATTTGCTTGAAATATTAACTTCAACTCCTGGATCATCTCATATGGTCCATGACGTTCAAAACGTATTTGAAGTCCCGATTCTAAGCCGTTAAGCATGGTGCACTAAACTATCAAGTAGTCATCATATTGAGCTAGCCAAACATTCACAACGTCTGCATATGCTCCTGCAATAGGTCCGTCACCTAGCGGTGTATCAAGGACATAATTCTTCTGTGCAGCAATGAGGATAAACCTCAGATCACGGACCAAGTCCGCATCATTGCTACTAACATCTTTTCAACTTAGTTTTTCTCTAGGAACACATATAAAAACATAGGGAAGCAAAAACATAGGGAAGCAACAATGCGACCTATTGATCTACAACATAATTTGCAAAATACTACCAGGACTAAGTTCAGGACAAATTAAAGTTCAATTAATCATATTACTTAAGAACTCCCACTTAGATAGACATCCCTCTAATCCTCTAAGTGCTTACGCCATGTCCGATCGTCACGTGAGATGGAGTAGTTTCAACGGTGAACATCAATATGTTGATCATATCTACGATATGATTCACTCTCGACCTTTCGGTCTCCGTGTTCCGAGGCCATATCTGTTATATGCTAGGCTCGTCAAGTTTAACCTGAGTATTCCGCGTGTGCAACTGTTTTGCACCCGTTGTATTTGAACGTAGAGCCTATCACACCCGATCATCACGTGGTGTCTCAGCACGAAGAACTTTCACAACGGTGCATACTCAGGGAGAACACTTCTTGATAATTTAGTGAGAGAACATCTTAAAATGCTACCGTCAATCAAAGCAAGATAAGATGCATAAAGGATAAACATCACATGCAATCAATATAAGTGATATGATATGGCCATCATAATCCTGTGCTTGTGATCTCCATCTTCGAAGCATCGTCGTGATCACCATCGTCATCGGCGCGACACCTTGATCTCCATCGTAGTATCGTTGTCGTTACGCCATCTATTGCTTCTACGACTATCGCTACCGCTTAGTGATAAAGTAAAGCAATTACAGGGCGTTTGCATTTCATACAATAAAGCGACAACCATATGGCTCCTCCCAGTTGCCGATAACTTCGGTTACAAAACATGATCATCTCATACAATAAAATATAGCATCATGTCTTGACCATATCACATCACAACATGCCCTGCAAAAACAAGTTAGACGTCCTCTACTTTGTTGTTGCAAATTTTACGTGGCTGCTATGGGCTTAGCAAGAACCGTTCTTACCTACGCATCAAAACCACAACGATAGTTTGTCAAGTTAATGTTGTTTTAACCTTCGCAAGGACCGGGCGTAGCCACACTCGGTTCAACTAAATTGGAGAAACAGACACCCGCTAGTCACTTGTGTGCGAAGCACGGCAATAAAACCAGTCTCGCGTAAGCGTACGCGTAATGTCGGTCCGGGCCGCTTCATCCAACAATACCGCTAAACCAAAGTATGACATGCTGGTAAGCAGTATGACTTGTATCGCCCACAACTCACTTGTGTTCTACTCGTGCAAATAAGATCAACACATCAAACCGAGGCTCGGATGCCACTGTTGGGGAACGTAGTAATTTCAAAAAAATTCCTACGCACACGCAAGATCATGGTGATGCATAGCAACGAGAGGGGAGAGTGATGTCCACGTACCCTCGTAGACCGTAAGCGGAAGCATTAGAACAACGCGGTTGATGTAGCCGTATGTCTTCACGGCCCGACCGATCAAGCACCGAAACTACGGCACCTCCGAGTTCTAGCACACGTTCAGCTCGATGACGTCCCTCGGACTCCGATCCAGCCGAGTGTTGAGGGAGAGTTCTGTCAGCATGATGGCTTGGTGATGATCTTGATGTTCTACCGTCGCAGGGCTTCGCCTAAGCACCGCTACGATATTATCGAGGTGGATTATGGTGGGGGGGGCACCACACACGGCTAAGAGATCCAAGGGATCTATTGTTGTTGTGTCTATGGGGTGCCCCCTGCCCCCGTATATAAAGGAGAAAGGGGGGAGGCGGCCGGCCTAGGGAGGAGGCGCGCCAAGGGGGGAGTCCTACTCCCACCGGGAGTAGGACTCCTCCTTTCCTTGTTGGAGAAGGAAAGAGGAGGAGAGGGAGAACGAAAAGGGGGCTGCCCCCCTTCTCCAATTCGGACCAGAGGGGGGGCGCAGGCCTCCTTCCTTTTGGCCTCTCTCCTCTATTCCCGTATGGCCCAATAAGGCCCATATACTTCCAGCGAATTCCCGTAACTCTCCGGTACTCCAAAAAATACCCGAATCACTCGGAACCTTTCCGAACTCCGAATATAGTCATCCAATATATTGATCTTTACGTCTCAACCATTTCGAGACTCCTCATCATGTCCCCGATCTCATCCGGGACTCCGAACTCCTTCGGTACATCAAAACTCATAAACTCATAATATAACTGCCATCGAAACCTTAAGCGTGCGGACCCTACGGGTTCGAGAACTATGTAGACATGACCGAGACACATTTCCGGTCAATAACCAATAGCTGAACCTGGATGCTCATATTGGCTCCCACATATTCTATGAAGATCTTTATCGGTCAAACCGCATAACAACATACGTTGTTCCCTTTGTCATCGGTATGTTACTTGCCCGAGATTCGATCGTCGGTATCCAATACCTAGTTCAATCTCGTTACCAGCAAGTCTCTTTACTGGTTACGTAATGCATCATTCCGTAACTAACTCATTAGCTACATTGCTTGCAAGGCTTATAGTGATGTGCATTACCGAGAGGGCCCAGAGATACCTCTCCGACAATCAGAGTGACAAAACCTAATCTCGAAATACACCAACCCAACATGTACCTTTGGTGACACCTGTAGTACTCCTTTATAATCACCCAGTTATGTTGTGACGTTTGGTAGCACCCAAAGTGTTCCTCCGGTAAACAAGAGTTGCATAATCTCATAGTTACAGGAACATGTATAAGTCATGAAGAAAGCAATAGCAATAAACTAAACGATCAAGTGCTAGGCTAACGGAATGGGTCATGTCAATCACATCATTCTCCTAATGATGTGATCCCATTAATCAAATGACAACACATGTCTATGGTTAGGAAACATAACCATCTTTGATTAATGAGCTAGTAAAGTAGAGGCATACTAGTGACATTATGTTGGTCTATGTATTCACACATGTATTATGTTTCCGGTTAATACAATTCTAGCATGAATAATAAACATTTATCATGATATAAGGAAATAAATAATAACTTTATTATTGCCTCTAGGGCATATTTCCTTCAGTTTTTGGGGTATGTAGGCTTATATAGGAGGAAGAAGTACGTCGGTGGCCACCCGAGGGGCCCACGAGATAGGGGGCGCGCCCTATAGGGGGGCGCCCTACCCTATCGTGGCCGCCTCGGCTGCTTCTTGACTTGCACTCCAAGTCCTCTGGATCACGTTCATTCCAAAAATCACGCTTCCGAAGGTTTCATTCCATTTGGACTCCGTTTGATATTCCTTTTCTTCAAAATACTGAAATAGGCAAAAAAAACAGCAATATGGGCTGGGCCTCCGGTTAGTAGGTTAGTCCCAAAAATGATAATAATGTATAAAATAAAGCCCATAAACATCCAAAACAGGTAATATAATAGCATGGAACAATCAAAAATTATAGATACGTTGGAGACGTATCAAGCATCCCCAAGCTTAATTCCTGCTCGTCCTCGAGTAGGTAAATGATACAAACAGAAATTTTGATGTGGAATGCTACCTAGCATAATTCTCAATATAATTTTCTTTACTCTGGCATGAATGTTCAGATACAAATGATTCAAGATAAAAGTTCATATTGACAAAAGAAATAGTAATACTTCAAGCATACTAATAAAAGCAATCATGTCTTCTCAAAATAACATGGCTAAAGAAAGTTCATCCCTACAAAATCATATAGTTAGGCTATGCTTCATTTTCGTCACACAAAGATGTTCCTAACTTCTATACACCCGATGACAAGACAAGCAATTGTTTCGTACTTAAATAATCTCAAACTTTTTCAACCTTCACGCAATACATGAGCGTGAGCCATGGATATAGCACTATGGGTGGAATAGAATAATGATTGGGGATTGTGTGGAGAAGACAAAAAAAAAGTCTCACATTGATGAGGATAATCAACAGGCTATGGGAATGCCCATCAATTGATGTCAACATGAGGAGTAGGGATATCCATGCAACGGATGCACTAGAGTTATAAATGAAAGAAAGCTCAACAAAAGAAAGTTAGTGGGTGTGCATCCAACTTGCTTGCTCATGAAGACCTAGGGCATTTGAGGAAGCCCATCGTAGGAATATACAAGCCAAGTTCTATAATGAAAAATTTCCACTAGTATATGAAAGTGACAACCTATGAGACTCTCTACATGAAGAACATGGTGCTACTTTGAAGCACAATATATGAGACTCAATAAAGAACAAGGTGCTACTTTGAAGCACAAGTGTGGAAAAAGAGATAGTAGCATTGCCCCTTTTATTTATTTATTTTCTTCTTCTTTTTTATTTTTTTTATTTTTTTTTCCTTTTGGCCTTTCTTTTTTCTTTTCTTTTTGGCCTTTCCTTTTTTGGGGGGCAATGCTCTAATAATGATGATCATCACACTTTTATTGATTACAACACATGAATTACAACTCGAAACTAGAACAAGATATGACTCTATATGAATGCCTCCGGCGATGTACCGGGATGGTGCAATGAATCAAGAGTGACATGTATAAAATTATGCATGGTAGCTTTGCCACAAATACGATGTCAGCTACATGATCATGCAATGGCAATATGACAAAAGTAATGTATGTCATGATGATGTTGAACGGAATGGTGGAAAGTTGCATGGCAATATATCTTGGAATGGCTATGGAAATGCCATAAATAGGTAGGTATGGTGGCTGTTTTGAGGAAGATATAAGGAGGTTTATGTGTGATAGAGCGTATCATATCACGGGGTTTGGATACACCGACGAAGTTTGCACCAACTCTCAAGGTGAGAAAGGGCAAAGCACGGTACCGAAGAGTCTAGCAATGATGGAAAGGTAAAAGTGTGTATAATCCATGGACTCAACATTAGTCATAAGAACTCATATACTTATTGCAAAAATTTAGAAGACATCAAAAACCAAGCACTACGTGCATTCTCCTAGGGGGATAGATTGGTAGGAAAAGACCATCGCTCGTCCCCGACCGCCACTCATAAGGATGCACAAGCCAGGTACACTTCATGCTTCAAATTTTTTACACAACTTTAACCATATGTGCATGCTACGGGACTTGCTAACCTCAACACAAGCATTCTTTAAATTCATAATCACCCAACTAGCATGACTTTAATATTGCTACCTCCCTATCTCAAACAATCATTAAGTATCAAGTTGATCATAGCATCCAATTCACTTCCTATGATAGTTTTTATTATACCCAACTTGGATGCTCATCATTCTAGGACCAATTTATAACCATAGAAAATACCATGATGTTCTAAAAGACTCTCAAAATAATATAAGTGAAGCATGAGAGATCAACAATTTCTTCAAAATTAATCCACCACCATGCTCTAAAAGATATAAGTGAAGCACTAGAGCAAAAACTATCTAGCTCAAAAGATATAAGTGAAGCACATAGAGTATTCTAATAAATTTCAATCAAAGAGGCTTCTCCCAAAAGGTGTATTACAGCAAGGATGATTGTGGTAAACTAACAAGCAAAGACTAATATAATACACGACACTCCAATCAAAACACATATCATGTGGCGAATAAAAATATAGCTCCAAGTAAAGTTACCAATGAACAAAAACGAAAGAGGGGATGCCTTCCGGGGGCATCCCCAAGCTTAGGCTTTTGGCTATTCTTGATTATCTTGGGGTGCCTTGGGAATCCCCAAGCTTAGGCTTTTGCCACCCTTTATTCCATAGTCCATCAAATCTTTACCCAAAACTTGAAAACTTCACAACACAAAACTCAACAGGAAATCTCATAAGCTCCATTAGTAAACGAAAACAAAACCAGCACATAAGGTACTGTAATGAACTCATTCTTTATTTATATTGGTGTTAAACCTACTGTATTCCAAGTTCTCTATGGTTCATACCCTTACATACTAGCCATAGATGCATCAAAATAAGCAAACAACACACGAAAAACAGAATCTATCAAAAATAGAACAGTCTGTAGCAATCTGTAACTAACGCAAACTTATGGAACCTCAAAAATCCTACCAAAATAGGACGTCCTAAACATTTTGTTTATTGAACAGAAGAAAATAGAATCAATCCAAAAGCTCGTTCCTGTGAGTTATTGAATTTTTTCTCGTGAGCGCAAAGTTTCTGTTTTTCAGCGGAATCAAATCAACTCATATCATAGGTTATCCTATAGGTTCTACTTGGCACAAACACTAAATAAAACATGAAAACACATCTAAACAGAAAGTAGAAACAAAATTTATTACTAAACGGGAACAAAAACAAGAAACATAAAGAAAATTGGGTTGCCTCCCAACTAGCGCTATCGTTTAACGCCCCTAGCTAGGCATAAAAGCGAAGGTAGATCTAAGTAGTGCCATCTTTAATTTTTATTTTCTTAGCGGAGTCATGCTCGAATCCGGGAGGTTCTTTATGTTTCCCTTCATACTCGGAAATTTTAAGATCTAAAGAATCCAACCGCTTATTGCAAAGAGTAATCAACATATTCATGCGGTGAAGATTTCCGCTAACACTTTTAAGAGGCTCAAGAGATTTTTGTAATATTTTTGTTACTTCGCAAATCTTTCCAAACACTTGGGTTTCTTCTTGGGTAGGATGTGGTCCTCCCTTTTGAGGTAGTGTTCCCACTATTCCCTCTATAATTTCATGCGCAATACTAGGATCAATTTCAATAAAGTTTCCCTTGGCAATGCAGTCCAAGAGTTGTCTATGCGTCATGTTTAGCCCAACATAAAAATTGCGAAGAAGAATTCTAAAGTTCACCTCTAGGGTGCACTTGCGATAAGATTCCATCATCCTATACCAAGCATCTTTTAAATTTTCTCCTAGCTTTTGCTTGAAGTGAAGAACTTCAAACTCGGGAGACATAGGAGCGGATAAGGAACTAGCCATAACGACAAGGTAAACGATCTAACACACGAGCAAACGGTAAAAGGCAAGCGAAAGGGAGGAGATTGGGAAAGAGAGAGCGAATAAAACGGCAAGGGTGAAGTGGGGGAGAGGAAAACGAGAGGCAAATGGCAAATAATGTAAATGCGAGGGAGATGAGTTTGCGATGGGTACTTGGTATGTCTTGACTTGAGCGAAGACCTCCCCGGCAACAGCGCCAGTAATCCTTCTTGCTAATTCTTGAGCTTGCGTTGGTTTTCCTTGAGGAGGAAAGGGTGATGCAGCACAGTAGCGTAAGTATTTCCCTCAGTTTTTGAGAACCAAGGTATCAATCCAGTAGGTGGCTCCTCAACAAGTCCCACGAACCTACACAAACAAACAAAGAACTCACAACCAACGTGATAAAGGGGTTGCCAATCCCTTCACGGCCACTTGCGAAAGTGAGATCTGATAGAGATAATATAATAAGATAAATATATTTTTGGTATTTTATAATATAGATGCAGAAAATAAAGATGCAAATAAAAGTAGATCGGAAGCAAATATGATAAGAGATAGACCCGGGGGCCATAGGTTTCACTAGTGGCTTCTCTCAAGATAGCATAAGTATTACGGCGGGTGAACAAATTACTGTCGAGCAATTGATAGAAAAGTGAATAATTATGAGATTATCTAGGCATGATCATGTATATAGGCATCACGTTCGCAACAAGTAGACCGACTCCTGCCCGCATCTACTACTATTACTCCACACATCGACCGCTATCCAGCATGCATCTAGAGTATTAAGTTCATAAGAATAGAGTAACACATTAAGCAAGATGACATGATGTAGAGGGATAAACTCAAGCAATATGATATAAACCCCATCTTTTTATCCTCGATGGCAACAATACAATACGTGTCTTTCAACCCTTTCTGTCACTGGGTAAGAACACCGCAAGATTGAACCCAAAGCTAAGCACTTCTCCCATGGCAAGAAAGATCAATCTAGTAGGCCAAACCAAACCGATAATTCAAAGAGACTTGCAAAGATAACTCAATCATATAAAAGAATTCAGAGAAGATTCAATTATTATCCATAGATAAACTTGATCATAAACCCACAATTCATCGGATCTCGACAAACACACCACAAAAAGAGATTACATCGAATAGATCTCCACAAGAGAGGGGGAGAACATTGTATTGAGATCCAAAAAGAGAGAAGAAGCCAACTAGCTAATAACTATGGACTCGAAGGTATGTGGTAAACCACTCACAACTCATCGAAAGGGCTATGGTGTTGATGAAGAAGCCCTCCGTGGTGGATTCCCCCTCCGACAGAACGCCGGCGAAGGCTCCAAGATGGGATCTCGCGGATACAGAAGGTTACGGTGGTGGAAATTGTGTTTCGGTTGCTCCCTGGATGTTTTCAGGGTATGTAGGCTTATATAGGAGGAAGAAGTACGTTGGTGGCCGCCCGAGGGGCCCACGAGACAGGGGGCGCGCCCTATAGGGGGAGGGGCGCGTCCTACCCTCTCGTGGCTTCCTCGGCTGTTTCATGACTTGCACTCCAAGTCCTCTAGATCACGTTCGTTCCAAAAATCACGCTTCCGAAGGTTTCATTCTGTTTGGACTCCGTTTGATATTCCTTTTCTTCAAAATACTAAAATAGGCAAAAAAACAACAATACGGGCTGGGCCTCCGGTTAGTATGTTAGTCCAAAAAATGATAATAATGTATAAAATAAAGCCCATAAACATCCAAAACAGGTAATATAATAGCATGGAACAATCAAAAACTATAGATACATTGGAGACATATCAGGTCCTCAAAATCTTATGGGCCTACAGCTGGGCCGGCCCATTAATGTCGGCGAAATCTCATGGGCCTTTAGCAGGGCTAGCCCATTATGATCGACAAGAATCTTGTGGGCCTTTACCTGAGCCGACCCATTATGGCACACAAAAATCTTGTGGGCCTTTACCTAGGCCGGCCCATTATGGCCCACAAAATCTTGTGGGCCTTTAGCTGGGCGAGCCCATTATGGTCCGCAAAATCTTGTGGGCCTTTAGCTGGGCCGGCCCATTGTGGTCCGCAAAATCTTGTGGGCCTTTAGTTGGGCCAGCCCATTTAAACTTGATGGGCCGATCCACGTGTCAACATATCATAGGCGCGTCTTGCCCATTGGATGAGTGACACCTGTGCCAACGGGGACCTGACACGTGTCTCCTCCAGCCAATGATGATTTTACACGTGGGAAATCCCCATTGGTCGGGGCTATTAACGGGTTATCGGATCCAAAACCTGACCCGATAGCTTAACGGTGTTCCATTACGGTGGATGCCACGTGTCGGTCATCCTTGACGAAAGCACTTCTATGACGAGCGATTTATCGGCATGGAAGTGGACCGTTCCGTGATGATAATTTTGGTAATGTCATGGAACACTTCTACGACAGCACAGGTATGACTATCTTGATTCTGTCATAAAATCGTCATGGATGTACATGCATGACAAAAAACGCGACCTACTGTGACAAACACGTATCATCACGGAAGTGTATTTTTTTTTGTAGTGACGCCTTCTGCTTCCTATGCTCATCCATTCTCGAGCTCCAACGCCCAAGCTTTCGCCTTCTCCACAAAAACACTCCAGACATGTCTGGTGCGGGAGGCAAGTGGATGGCCTCCTCCTTCAAGAAGGAAGACATCAAGAAACTCCGGGGGGGGCGGATATTTGTCCAAGGACATCGCGCATCGGCTTCCAGCCAAGGGGCAGGTCGTCCCTACCCAAGAGCCCCAGGAAAGGGTGGTATTCCTCTCCCATTTCGTCCGCGGGCTGGGATTCCCCCTACACCCGTTCATCCACAGACTAATGTCCTATTATGGGCTAGTTTCCATGATTTGGCCCCCAACTCCATCCTCCACATCTCGGCATTTATTTTCATGTGCGAGGCCTTTCTCTGCATCCCACCTCACTTTGGCCTATGGCTGAAGACTTTCAACGTGAAGCCAAAAGTGCTGAGCGGCCAACAAGCGGAGTGTGGAGGCGCCATGGTGGGTAAGATGCCCAATGTCACCTCGCCTGAAGGCTCTTTTGTGGAGACCGTAAAGGGGTGGCAATCGGGGTGGTTCTACATCACCGAGCCGCGCGACACTAACTGGGCAGCGACCACTGAATTCTGATCTGGCGTTCCCATGCGGCTCACCTCCTGGAATGAGAAGGGCCTATCTTGGGGCTTAGCAGAAGAACTGACCGGACTCCAGACATGTTTCCGAAACATGGTGAGCAAGAAAATCAAGCTCATCAATGTGATCCAAGTCATGCTCTTCTGCCGGATCCTTCTGTGCCAGAGACGGGTTTACAATTTGTGGGAGTTCGACACGGCCGAACACCAGATGCTGAAAGAGCTCTTCGACTCGATGCACGAAGACATTTGGAAGGTGCTTTTCAAGGCCAGCGAGACACCACCGCCCACGACCGAAGATCGCGGGCTCAACGCAAAATGCCAAGTTAATCCGGTGAGTTATCATATTCGCGAGACATGCCCTTTTACTAACATGCCCGCGGAAGAAACCTAAGCCTCCATACCAATCTTTTAGGATTGGGTAGCGGTGGAGGAGAGGATCGACTATCTGGCCCCACAACCTGAAGATACAGAATCACCTCTCCTGACAAGGATGTTATTTTCGGCACCCTATGAGGTGCCGGAGAGAAGGTCAAGAAGGCGGCTACGGGGACCAGAGATGGTCTCCGACGCAAGGGTGCCTCGGACATGACATCCGAGGACACCAAGACGAACTCCTCCATCGAAGACGACGATGAGGAGGAGGAAATCCTTCCCCCACCTACTAGGGGGAGGAAGGGGAAGGTCTCCACACACGTGGAGGCCGACACATCCAAGAAGGGAAAGACTTCCCTTCCGGACTACTCCGTCGTGGCTACCAACAGCAGCGAGGAGTGGGATGCCAGGGTCAAGCCCCTGGCCAAATCGTAAGTATTCGAACATACTGGTATGCCAGATCTATTTGTTTTATCGCGTCTTACCGTACCAGTCATGCTCTTGCAGCCCGGCCAAGTCCAACATCAAGATATCCTCCTCTCCGGAGGGATCGTTGGACCCGGCGGTGATGAACAGCGAGTCTCTTCCAATAGCTTCCTCCCCCAAGGGTGCGGACAACACTGAGGTGTTGTCTCAAAGGATGCCGGGCCAAGGGAAGACCGTTCTGGAGACGCTGGAGGATGAGACCCCGGTGACCAAACATTTGGGGGGCAAGGTCCTCACGGACACCGAGTTTGGGGGCCGCAGCCAATTTGGCCCCAAGCTGAATTCAGCTCCAGAAACCCAAAAGGTTCCGGATTCGGGAAAGAGGGACGCCCCTATCAAGGGGAGCGAGCCGTCTGTACCGATGACCTCCGTCCATCCGGAGGCACCGGACAGGTTGCTGGAAGTGCTTCGCGGCGCTGCCATTGATGAAGAACATCGTACTCTGATGAGTATGGTGACTAAGAAGGTTCAGTCCGCCAAAAGCGGACTGACAGAAGCCTGCGCTAGCCTTCTAACAGGCTTTGAGGTAAGCAATAAAATTGTGGAAAAATAACACAGTATAGACAGTAGCCCTGATGCTCTGTTAGGTGTTTGGAAAGAAAAGCCGAACAAAGGATCAAATAATAATCGTAGGAGTCTAACGAAAGATGTCTTATGTGAATAAGTAGGCGTCGCTACTAGCCGCTACCGCTCGTACTGCGGAGGTCTCTGGACTAAAGCAGAGCCTAGAGCGGACCGAGGAAGAACTCGGCCTTGTGAAGAGGCAACTGGTGGAGAGCCAAGGTATATAGTACTCTGCCTATATAATTATTAGTGATAATTGGTTCACGCAGATGGAAGCGTTATGAACTATTGTAGGGTCCACGACCGAGGTGGCGACCCTGAAGAAGGTATTAGCCGAGGCCGAAGACAAAGTGGCCAAGGAACGTGCTGCATGCGAGAAGCATGAGGCCCGGGTCGGTGAGGTGCAGCAAGAGCTCCAGGATGCCATCAAGAAGTGTGAGTCCTTGGAGCGTGACTCGAAGACTAAAGAGTCCGAGCTTTCCAAGGCCCTCCAGAGCGCACAAGACGCCAGAGCCGAAGCCCAGAGAGCCCTCCAGGAAGTCCAGGAAGCCCAAAAGATTGCGGCGGGTAAGGCATTTCTTATGCAAAGCAAGCATGTGAAGGAAACATTCTTTTTACTTACCCGAATTCGGAGTTCTCCAGGAGCGTTTGCGGATTTGCCACGCAGCATATCAGACGCCGCGGAGTTCTACCGAGCCGAAGAAGGGAGCTCGACGGAGAAGTTGTTCTGGTCCCAGTACCTTGGGCCAGATCATCCGCGGCCCTTGAGCGACCAACTGAAGCAGTTAGTTGAACTGCACAAGGTGGCCGAACTGGCCATGAAGGACCTTATAGTCCGGCTGTGGCCGGCCGAGCCCCTGCCTAACAGTTACTTCGGACTCGTTAAACGGCTTGTAAGTGTCTACCCGCGACTTGACTTCATAAAGCGGTCGGTGTGCATTGAGGGTGCGCGGATGGTGTTTGCCCATGCGAAGATGCATTGGTCAAAGATGAATGCCAATGCGCTGATGACCGAGGGACCGCGAGAGGGCAAGGAGCACCATCGTCCCGGGTTGTGTTATGACGGAGTCCTGGAGGGAGCCCAACTTGTGGCGGAACAATGTGCGAAGGATATAATCTTTGAATGAATACATTCATTTTATCCTATCATGTAATATAAAACAAGTTTGCTACGCAATATTTATTGCACGTTTATTTAAAATTGTCTCTCATGTGCGGCCGTTTATGAAATTTTGAGAGTTGGCCAGTCGTCGGCTTCTGCCCCCACATAGCTAGTACACGGGTGTTTGGGATGAATCTAAACACTCTTTATCCAAGTCTTTTGGTTCTTTAAGGAGGTGTTTAGCGCGACGAACAAGGCAATCGGACTATACGGCTTTATTACTCTCACTTAGCCATAGGAGCTCTATAACTTTAAATTTCGACGAAGCCCCTATTATTCGGAAGGCCGAACTTGGGGCGCTATACACGCCTAAATCAGGCGATAACCAATTCCTCGCTTGAAGCGGGAAAAAATCTTTAAGGATTTTGAGACCTCTCGAACAGCGACCAGCTCTCGCTATATCATGACAGTCAGTTTTCGGCTTTCTCTACTAAGGTGCTCATCCGGAAGAACCGGGACACAATCACAGTAGTTCTCCCTATGCCACCTTAGCCGATATAGCGGAACGTAAGGTGGCAAAACATGGGAGCCGGGCAAACCCAACATTTGACAAAAGAAATGATCCGAAGCCAATGCATATAATGCTATAAGTTCGGGGTGCCGAGCTATACTATAAAGTGTTCGGACTTTCTTGCCGTGTTATGGGTGCATTGAAGCCCCTGGCTATTTAAAGTGTACCAGAATGTACAAATGCAGTAAGTACAAAGACAAGGAAAAAGATGAAATAAAAAGCAAAACACATCAAGTTAATTTCCATTATAATTTGAATAATACATCAAGGCATATTTGTACCCCACGTGCGAGAAGCGAACAAGGCTACTTAACACGCCGTTTACCAAGAGTGGGCTGCGTGCGGGTATGTAAACAGGAATAACGATCATTAACAAAGACCACCTGGGAATTCCCTTGTATGTCAAAGCCCCTGGCTTCTTTTGGTGTATTCTTCCGCGATGGGTTCGATGATCCTATTATCAAAAACAAAGCCTCAAGAAGAGAGGACCTAAAAGGAGAAGAAAAAGTGAGGGTGTGCGGATCCAAGAGCGGTTGAGCCGCGGTGTGGACCACAGTCTAGTTGTGCCTCCGTATATGCCCATGATATTTTAGTGCGTAGTTATGTACGCGCGGCACAAATTGTGCCGCTTGACTGAGACTAGAACGGAGGCCGAATTGCTAGATGAGCTCTGGGCGAGCTAGATGGTTCTGTTGCAGAGCAGTTCAGACTCGTTTAAGATTGTCGGTGGGCCTTATTACCGAATTGAGGTTCTGCCTAAGAAGGCCGCCCTATGCTTCTGCTGCCAGTGCCGCGGTGTGCTCCTTGGTGTGGAGGGAGCGCTCTGTATTCCCGTTGACTGTTATGACACCGTGGGGTCCAGGCATTTTGAGCTTGAGGTAGGCATAGTGTGGTGCCACATTGAATCGAGCGAATGCGGTTCGTCCGAGCAGTGCATGATAACCACTGTGGAAGGGGATGATGTCAAAGATCAACTCTTCGCTTCGGAAATTATCCGGTGCTCTGAAGACCACTTCCAGTGTGATTGAGTTTGTGCAACAAGCCTCTACACCTGATATGACACCTTTGAAGGTAGTTTTGGTGGGCTTGATCCTTGTGGGATCGATGCCCATTTTGCGCACTGTGTCTTGATACAGCAGGTTCAGGCTGCTGCCCCCGTCCATAAAGAATCGAGTGAGGTGGAATCCATCGATAATGGGGTCAAGGACCAGTGCGGCTGAACCGCCATGACGAATACTGGTCGGATGGTCTCTGCGGTTGAAGGTGATCGGACAGGAAGACCATGTATTGAATTTTGGGGCGGCTAGCTCCATCGCGTAGACGTTCCTTAGTGCGCGCTTCCGTTCCCGCTTGGGGATATGGGTGGCGTATATCATATTCACCTTTTAACCTGGGGAGGAAATTTCTTCTGTCCCCCTGTGTTCAGTGGCTGGGGTTCCTTGTTGTCATCACTGTGCAGCCCCTTTTCATTACTTTCGGCATTTAACTTGCCAGCCTGTTTGAACACCCAACACTCTATGTTGGTGTGGTTGGCTGGTTTATCGTGGGTGCCATGGATTTGACATGGACGATCGAGGATGCGGTCCAAACTAGACGGACACGGATTGTTTCTTTTAAATGGCTTCTTCCGCTGACCGGACTTGGAGCCACTGAATCCGGCGTTGACAGCCATGTCTTCGGTGTTATCGCCATTATTTCGATGCTTGAATCTGTTGCGTAGGGGTTTGTCGTTGCTGTCTCTGGCATCTGAGGCGCCATGCTTTGTTGATGTGCTGCTGCTATGGGCTAACCAGCTATCCTCGCCCGCGCAAAAGCGGGTCATAAGTGTTGTAAGGGCTGCCATGGATTTCGGCTTCTCTTGGCTGAGGTGTCGGGCTAGCCACTCGTCGCGGATGTTGTGCTTCAAGGCCGCTAGGGCTTCAGCATCCGGACAGTCGATGATTTGGTTCGTTTTAGTTAAGAACCGAGTCCAGAATTTCCTGGCTGACTCTCTGGGCTGTTGGGCTATATGACTTAAGTCATCAGCGTTCGGTGGTCATACATAAGTGCCCAGGAAGTTGTCGAGAAATGCATCTTCCAGGTTCTCCCAACTGCCAATGGAGTTTTCTGGCAGACTGTTTAGCCAGTGTCGAGCTGGTCCCTTGAGTTTTAGTGGGAGGTACTTGATGGCATGAAGATCATCACCGTGGGCCATGTGAATATGGATAAGGAAGTCTTCAATCCAGACCACGGGATCGGTTGTTCCATCATATGGTTCAATGTTCACGGGTTTAAACCCTTCTGGGAATTCATGCTCCATTACTTCATCCGTGAAGCATAGGGAGTGTGCGGCGCCTCTGTGCCGAGCCACCTTGCAACGCAGTTCAGATGTAGCTGGTCTACTGTAGTGGCCCTGGTGGATTTGTATGTAGTGTATCCGGCGTGACGGTCATCATCGCGTGTTGAGGCGCGCCCCGTGATCCGTACATCAATCTTGGTTGTCCTGCTTTGTCTTCCAACTCGTACCGCAGGTCATGTTTGTATCCCCGAGCCTTTGTGTTTCTATTTGTTTGGCGACAGGGTGCAGGCTGATACGCCGCTTTGTCCCGGCCACGAGGTGGTCGGTCCGCCGCATCATGCACTGGTAGTATCTAACGCCTTGTCCTCGAATTGAGGTAGCAACCTGCGTTTGGGGTAACTTTTAGTTGGGCACTCGAGTCCGTATTCCTCGGCTGCTGCTGCTTCTTCTTCAGGATTTTTGTAGTGGCTATAAGTCGTCGCTTGAAGCATTCCTGCTCGGCGGGATCCTCAGGCATGGTAAATTCGTCGTAGCCGAGGCTCACCTCATCCTCTGAGGGGGGCATATAGTTGTCCTCCTCCGAGTTTTCATTTGTGGCCTGTTCATCAGGGATGGCTTGCCCGTTCCTCCGTCCGGCCTATTCGAATCCTGGTTGGGCAGGGTCGTCTTCATTGTCTTCGGCATCGTTCGGATTGCTATTGTCTCCTGTGCCGGTGTTGCTGTTTTTACCATGGCGTGGTTTAGAGCGGCGCCGCTGACGTCAGTGCTTCAGCTGCTTCTCGGGAGGTATATCCTCACATATATCCTTTTTGTTCCCGCCATTATATTCTTTGCGGATATCCACCATGTAAATGTCATATGACGAGGTAACTGTCCATCGCCCTGTAGGTGGTGGTTCCTCTTCTTCTCCCGCACCGTCGTCCATACCGTCGATGTCTTCGGAGTCGAAGTCAAGCATGTCTGTCGAGTCGTCGACAGTGGCTATCAATTGGGTGGTGGGTGGGCAGCGAAGTTCTTCGTCGTCTGTTTCCCACTCAAGCCGGACATAGTTCGGCCAAGAATCTCCTGACAAGGAGAGAGATCTTAATGAATTTAACACGTCGCCCAAGGCAGAGTGCTGAAAGATGTCCGCGGAGGTAAACTCCAAGATCGGCGTCCAATCTGTTTCGACAGGCGCGGACACACGCGGTTCAAAACTCATATCCAGAGACGAGTCCGGGGGTCCGATGACATAGGCCTCGATAGAGGCTGAATCTGTGTTCGGCTCCAACGCCGTAGAGTATGCGGCCTCCATGGCGGCGTCCAGCCCCCCGTCCACGGACGGTGCGATCTTTCTAGATCTAGGGCCAAGGCAGTCATAGGCACGATCTCCTGAGCATAGTCCGATGACAGATTTGAGTCGTGTTCATCGTGGCTGCATGGAGCGGCTGTCGTGGGTTCGAATCCGTCGAAGATCAAATCTCCGCCAATTTCGGTGATGTAATTCAAACTTCCAAACCTGACCTGATGGCCAAGGGTGTAGCTATCGATCTGCTCCAGATGGCCAAGCGAGTTGGCCCGCAGTGCGAAGCCACTGAATACGAAGATCTATCCGAGGAGAAAAGTCTCACCCTGGACTGCATTGTTAGAGATGATGGAGGGAGCTATCAAGCCCTATGACAACGACACAGCGGAACTCTCAATGAAAGCACCAATGTCGGTGTCAAAACCAGCGGATCTCAGGTAGGGGGTCCCGAACTGTGCGTCTAAGGCTAATGGTAACAGGAGGCGGGGGACACGATGTTTACCCAGGTTTGGGCCCTCTCTATGGAGGTAATAACCTACTTCCTGCTTGATTGATCTTGATGATATGAGTATTACAAGAGTTGATCTACCATGAGATCGATGAGGCTAACCCTAGAAGCTAGCCTATGATTATGGTTGTTGTTCTTGTCCTAAGGACTAAACCCTCCGGTTTATATAGACACCGGAGGGGGCTAGGGTTACACAGAGTCGGTTACAGAGAAGGAAATCTACATATCCGAATCGCCAAGCTTGCCTTCCACGCAAAGGAGAGTTCCATCTGGACACGGGACAATGTCTTCTATCTTGTATCTTCATATTCCAACAGTCCGACCAAAGTATATAGTCCGGCTGTCCGAGGACCCCTTAATCCAGGACTCCCTCAGTCGGACCCCCAGTTGCATGTCGAGAGGGTGCGCTTGCAACTAGGACAATAAATGAATCAGGCCCAATTGCGAATCGAGGGATGTAATTGCAATTGGGACGCAAAGGGCGGCTGAGTTGCATGTTAGAGATAGAGTTTCAACTAAGATAAACAACACCACTCAATGAAAATCACAAAAATCACACAATCATGAAATCACTAATGAAATAGGGGAAAAGAGACAAAATGGTTCCTAGGTCACTAAGCCCATCATCGTTAACTGCCATCTTCTTCATCGAGAGGACAAAGGTTGAACCCCCAACTCGTGTCTTCAACCTATACTACATAGGACAAAAAGAAACGAGGCCCTTAGATCACGTCATGGAAACAGCCCAACGAAAGACGCATGTGCGAACAAGGTGACAAGTGGGTACAAGACGTACGGCGAGACAAGGGACGCACGTGACAAAATGACTCGTGATCAAGACTTAACAACATTTAAAGAAAACAGGTTTAGATGAGACATTGCTAAATTTGCTTTAGAAATAAAAAAACGAAAAAAGAAATGTATATGGAGAATTATATTTTTGAAAAAAAACATAAAGGAAAAATAATGAATTATAATATGTAAAAGGGAAAAACAAATTTAGTCAAGGTCTCTTGAGTTTCAAGTCAAGATGGACATGCAACTGGGTCGTGTGAGTTGTATGTCGAGGATAGACATGCAACTTAGTTAGTTGAGTTTCCGTAAAAAAAGACATGTAACTGGTTGAGTTGCGTGTAAAAATGGGCATATTCATACATGAAAAAAGATGAGAATAGAGGAGTATCTAGCGGGAGAAAAATAGGAAAACAACAAACATTTAAGAAACGAAGGTTTGACATAGTCCACGATAAAAAAACATGTATGACCAAGGACGGAAGAAAAAAGGGGGACGGCCAAGCAACACTAATGCATGACTGGGTGAACAAAAAACAGTGACGCGCGACGACCCTAGACTCTTCAAATTCTAAATATGGCCCGGGAATGTAGAACAGCTCGACGTGTGTGACACTGCGATGCAAGACAATCGATGAGGGACAACATGACGCGAGGTTACACGACAGATTATAAGTGCGTGAATTTTAAAGACAAACAGTCCAACGGTGGATGAATTAGATGGGAGGTAACTATATTACATCTAGTAGCGACTCACCAATTCTGGTTGTTAAAACATGAAAAGGATTAGATTGGTTGGTTGCATAGATGATGGACTTGCAGATGAGGCAAAAAAAGGCCAAACCCAGTTGCAAATCAAGGGTGAACTTGCAACCGAGACAGAAAAAAGTCAAGGATGACTTTACAACTAAAGACAAAAAAATAGGATTGAGCCCCAGATCAAGCCCAGACGCGACTTAATATTGGACTTACAACTAAGACAAAAAGAAACTTCGGACCTTGTTACAAGTCGATGCAACTAGCACCAAAAAATAGGCTTAGCTATGAGTTGAGGATGAACTTACAACTGAGACAAAAAAACAGAAATCAAATATCTTTGATATCAGACATACAATTAACATAGACATTTTCAGGAAAAAAGGGACACGGAAAAAATAATTCTAAAGTAAATATGGTTCATAAATTTAAAATGAATAAATAGAATAGAAAACTGCAGAAACAAAGAGGAGGCTTGGCTCGTGCGTTTTTAGTAGGGTGCATAGACTAGAGGAGAAAAACAACAAAACATGGACACATATAACAAACAAAGGGACACAGCTCATATGGCTAAACTTCCGACAAAAGAAAAGGCACAGCTACACGGACAATCACAAAATAGCTACTCAGTAATGCGAAAGGCAGAGGCCCAAAAAAACAACCAAGGGCCCGACGCCCCGACCTGGACGGACACAGGCAACGCGCCGTGAGACAACGCACCTAGACACGAGCGAGACAACACGCCGCGAGTGCGCGCGCCAGCCACACACCTACGTTTGCGCGAATCTTGAAAGACAAGATCCAACTGTTCTAATATTAGATTGAGATAGCTATTTTGCATCTAGATATGAAATAGCAGATCTGTTCCACATAAGCCTATACGTAAGATACTTCCTTCGTTTTTTAGTCTGCACATAAGATTTGGCCAAACTCAAGCTTTGTAAAATTTGATCAACTTTATAGAAAAAAAATATTAACATCTATGATACTAAAGCTATATGGTATGAAATTTTATTTCATGATGCATCTAGCCATATTGATTTCATATTGTGAATCTTGATATATTTTTCTATAAACTTAGTCAAATTAACAAAGTTTGACTTTGACCAAACCTTATATGCAGACTAAAAAGGAACTGAGGGAGTACGTAAAAGAATTTACATAGGTGCTGATACGTCTCCATCGTATCTACTTTTCCAAACACTTTTGACCTTGTTTTGGACTCTAACTTGCATGATTTGAATGGAACTAACCTGGATTGATGTTGTTTTCAGCAGAACTACCATGGTGTTATTTTTTTGCAGAAATAAAAGTTTTCGGAATGACCTGAAACTCCACAAAAGTTATTTTTGGAATTAGTAAAAAATACTGGTGAAAGAATCAAGGCCACGGGACCCACACCCTGTCCACTAGGGTGGGGGGCGCGCCCCCTACCTCGTGGGCCCCCTGGTGCTCCACCGACCTCAACTCCAACTCCATATATTCACTTTCGGGGAGAAAAAAAATGAAGAGAAATAATTATCGCGTTTTACGATACAGAGCTGCCGCCCTAAACCCTCTCGGGAGGGCTGATCTGGAGTCTGTTCGGGGCTCCGGAGAGGGGAATCAGTCGCCGTTGTCATCATCAACCATCCTCCATCACCAATTTCATGATGCTCACCGCCGTGCGTGAGTAATTCCATCGTAGGCTTCCTAGACGGTGATGGGTTGGATGAGATTTACCATGTAATCGAGTTAGTTTTGTTAGGGTTTGATCCCTAGTATTCATTATGTTTTAAGATTGATGTTGCTATGACTTTGCTATGCTTAATGCTTGTCAATAGGGCCCGAGTGCCATGATTTCAGATCTGAACATATTATGTTTTCATGAATATATGTGAGTTATTGATCCTATCTTGCAAGTCTATAGTCACCTATTATGTGTTATGATCCGTTAACCCCGAAGTGACAATAATCGGGATACTTACCGGTGATGACTGTAGTTTGAGGAGTTCATGTATTCACTAAGTGTTAATGCTTTGGTCCGGTACTCTACTAAAAGGAGGCCTTAATATCCCTTAGTTTTCAATAGGACCCCACTGCCACGGGAGGGTAGGACAAAAGATGTCATGCAAGTTCTTTTCCATAAGCACGTAGGACTATATTCCGAATACATGCCTACATTACATTGATGAACTGGATCTAGTTCTGTGTCAACCTATGTTATAACTATTGCATGAGGAATCGCATCCGACATAATTATTCATCACCTATCCAATGCCTATGAGCTTTTCACATATTTTTCTTTGCTTAGTTACTTTGTTGTTGCCACTGTTACAATTACTAAAAAACTGATACTGTTACTTTTGCTATTGTTACTGTTACTCCCATACTACCTTGCTACTAAATACTTTGTTGCAGATACTAAGTTATCCAGGTGTGGTTGAATTGACAACTCAACTGCTAATACTTGAGAATATTCTTTGGCTCCCCTTGTGTCGAATCAATAAATTTGGGTTGAATACTCTACCCTCGAAAACTATTGTGATCCCCTATACTTGCGGGTTATCAAGACTATTTTCTGGCGCCGTTGCCGGGGAGCATAACTCTATTCTTTGAGTCACTTGGGATTTATATCTGCTGATCACTATGAAGAACTTGAAAGATGAAAGAACTAAGATTTATCCCTC
Source organism: Triticum aestivum (assembly GCF_018294505.1). Classification (NCBI taxonomy): domain Eukaryota; kingdom Viridiplantae; phylum Streptophyta; class Magnoliopsida; order Poales; family Poaceae; genus Triticum; species Triticum aestivum. Next base: position 657,676,610 of record NC_057798.1, on the reverse strand, counting down.
AATTACGAGGGGAGGTAAGGAACTGCCATCTAGCTCTGCACTTGATTCTCCTTCCGTTATGAGTAAACTTGCGACACCTAAACCTGCTTCTGCTATTAATTCTGATATGTCGCATGTTATTTATGATGCCACTTCTGCTATGCATGATACTTATGATGAAACTACTTCTATGCTTGATACTACTGTGCCATTAGGTGAATTTCTTGATGAACAACTTGCTAGGGCTAGAGAGAATGAAATTATTGAAACTGATAATACTGATGATAGTGATGATGAAGGTTCTCCCCCTAAATATGAATTGACTGTTGTTCCTGAGGGTTATGTTATGGATGAGGAAGCTGCTAGATATTTTCTTGCTTGCAATGATAGTTCAGATCTTAAGAAATCATTAGCTAAGCCAAAACAAAAGTCTCTGAATGCTAGAATGAAACACGACCCCGCTTTTGCTACTTCACCTATCTTTGTTACTGATAAGGATTATGATTTCTCTGTTGACCCTGAGATAATTACTTTGGTTGAATCTGATCCTTTTTATGGCAATGAATCTGAAACTGTAGTGGGACATCTTACTAAGTTAAACGATATAGCCACCCTATTTACTAATGATGAGAAATCTCGCTACTGCTATATCCTTAAAATATTTCCTTTCTCATTAAAGGGTGATGCTAAGACATGGTTTAATTCTCTTGATCCTGGTTGTGTGCGTAGTCCCCAGGATATGATTTACTATTTCTCTGCTAAATATTTCCCCGCTCATAAGAAACAAGCTGTCTTAAGGAAGATATATAATTTTGTGCAAATCGAAGAAGAGAGTCTCCCACAAGCTTGGGGGAGGCTTCTCCGATTACTTAATGCTTTGCCTAATCATCCTCTTAAGAAAAATGAAATACTTGATATCTTTTATAATGGACTAACCGATGCTTCCAAGGACCACCTGGACAGTTGTGCTAGTTGTGTTTTCAGGGAAAGGACAGTCGGCCAAGCTGAATTGCTATTGAATAATATGTTGGCCAATGAAAATAATTGGGCACCTCCTGAACCAACTCCTAAGCTAACTCCGAAGAAAAGGGGTGTTCTATTTCTCAGTCATGAAGATATGCAAGAGGCAAAGAAATCTATGAAAGAGAAAGGTATTAAAGCTGAAGATGTTAAATTTTACCTCCTGTCAAGGAAATACATGGCCTTAATGTACCACCTACTAAAGAAATACACGGTCTTGATAACCCGACATAGGTAGTGAAGGTAAACTCTCTTTATATATATGATAAAGTTGAAATCCCGTCTACTAAGTTTGCTAGTCGATGCTTTGATGAATTTGATGGTTTTATGGCTCAAAAATTAAATTTCAATGCTTATGTTAGTAGAAAATTGAAAAATAATTCTTATATGATTGGATGCTTGAGTGATTATATGTCTAGAGTTAAGGGTGAACTTAAACTCACTAGTAAACATGCTTCTATGGTTACCACTCAAGTAGAACAAGTACTTAAGGCTCAGAATGATTTTCTTGATGAACTAAATAATAAACATGATTTTGCCGTTAGAGTGCCTACTAGAACTGGTAAAATGACTCATGAACCTTTGTATCCTAAAGGCCACCGTAAGAGAATTGAGCAAGATTCTTAGAGAAATAATTTAGATGCTCTTAGTCCTTCTAAAAAGAAGAAAAAGAAAAATAATAGGACTTTGCATGCTTCTAATGAACCTGTTGTATACACATCTGAGAATCCTAATGATATTTCTATCTCCGATGCTGAAACACAATCTGGTGATGAACATGAACCTAGTGATAATGCTAATAATGATGTTCATGTAGATGCTCAACCTAGCAATAACCACGATATAGAAATTGAACCTGCTCTTGATCTTGATAACCCACAATCAAAGAATGAAAGATATGATAAGAGAGACTTTGTTGCTAGGAAGCATGGTAGAGAAAGAGAACCATGGGTTCAGAAACCCATGTCGTCCCTCCTAAACCATCCAAGAAAAAGGATGATGAGGACTTTGAGCGCTTTGCTGAAATGATTAGACCTATCTTTTTGCGTATGCGCTTGACCGATATGCTTAAGACGAAGCCTTATGCTAAGTACATGAAAGATATCATTAAAAATAAAAGAAAGATACCTGAAGCCGAAATCTCCACCATGCTTCCTAACTATACTTTTAAGGGTGGAATACCTAAGAAACTTGGTGATCCAGGAGTACCCACTATACCATGCTCCATTAAAAGAAATTATGTTAAAATGGCTTTATGTGATCTTGGAGCCGGTGTTAGTGTTATGCTTCTTTCCCTACATCGTAGACTTGAATTAAATAAGTTGACACCTACTGAGATATCTTTGCAAATGGCCGATAAATCAACTGCTATATCTGTCGGTATTTGTGAGGACGTGCCTGTTGTTGTTGCATACGTTACTATCTTAACAGACTTTTTCATTCTTGATATTCCTGAGGACGACAGTATGTCGATTATCCTTGGTAGACCCTTTTTAAATAATGCAGGTGCTGTTATTGATTGCAACAAAGGCAATATCACCTTTCATGTTAATGGTAATGAGCATACGGTACACTTTTCAAGGAAACAACCTCAAGTTCATAGTATAAATTCTATTGGAAAAATTCCATCAATAATTATTGGAGGTTTTGAATTTCCTCTTCCTGTTGCAAAGAAGAAGTATGATATTCTTATTATTGGGGATGTTCATATCTCTGTTGAGGTAACCTAGTGTCATTTCAAAATTTCTCCGGTTTCATCCGATTCAGAATGAGTTTGTTAACAAGACTTGATCAACCTTGTTACTGGATTCCTTTTGATGAGCATGAGATGGATGAAGTTAGAAGGGACAACCTTCTGTACCCTCTCTTTACTTCCTGTTAATTAGAATAAATAGTAGAAATATTATATTATGTTTGTTTTCTGAATTATCCATGCAATAAAAAATATCCCGAAAATAAAAGTTCTCCGAATGCCTTGCCAATTTAATATGATTTTTTATGGAATATTTAAGAATATCTGGCACTAAGAACACAGTAGGGGGAGAAAGCACCTGGCCACCAGGGTCCAGGGTGCGCCCACACCTATAGGGCATGCCCCCTACCTCATGGGCCCATGGTGGCCCCCCTCCACTTATTCCTGCACCCATGCACTGTTGGGGAACGTAGTAATTTCAAAAAAATTCCTACGCACATGCAAGATCATGGTGATGCATAGCAACGAGAGGGGAGAGTGTGTCCATGTACCCTCGTAGACCAAAAGCGGAAGCGTTAGAACAACGCGGTTGATGTAGCCGTACGTCTTCACGGCCCGACCGATCAAGCACCGAAACTACGACACCTCCGAGTTCTAGCACTCGTTCAGCTCGATGACGTCCCTCGAACTCTGATCTAGCCGAGTGTCGAGGGAGAGTTCCGTCAGCATGATGGCATGGTGAAGATCTTGATGTTCTACCATCGCAGGGCTTCGCCTAAGCACCGCTACAATATTATCGAGGAGGACTATGGTGGAGGGGGGCACCGCACACGGCTAAGAGATCAATGATCAATTGTTGTGTCTAGAGGTGCCCCCTGCCCCCGTATATAAAGCAGCAAGGGGGATGGGCGGCCGGCCAGGAGGGGGCGCGCCAAGGGGAGTCCTACTCCCACCGGGAGTAGGACTCCCTCCTTTCCATGTCCAAGTAGGAGAGGGGGAAGGAAGGAAGAGAGGGGAGGAAGGAAGGGGGGGGGGCGCCGCACCCCCTCCTTGTCCAATTTGGACTAGAGGGGAGGGGGGCGCGGCCTACCCTGGTTGCCCCTCCTCTTCTCCACTTTGGGCCGAAGTGGCCCATTAACCCCCCGGGGGGTTCCGGTAACCCCCCGGTTCTCCGGTATATATCCGATAACCCCGAAACTCATTCTGGTGTCCGAATATAGTCGTCCAATATACCAATCTTCATGTCTCGACCATTTCGAGACTCCTCGTCATGTCCACAAACACATCCGGAACTCGGAACAATCTTCGATACATCAAAACTCATAAACTCATAATATAACTGTCATCGAAACCTTACCCTGCGGGTTCGAGAACAATGTAGACATGACCGAGAACTGTTTCCGATCAATAACCAATAGCGGAACCTGGATGCTCATATTGGCTCCTACATATTCTACGAAGATCTTTATCGGTCAAACTGCATAACAACATACGTTGTTCCCTTTGTCATCGGTATGTTACTTGCCCGAGATTTGATCATCGGTATCTCAATACCTAGTTCAATCTCATTACCGGCAAGTCTCTTTACTCGTTACGTAATGCGTCATTCCATAACTAACTTATTAGCTATATTGCTTGCAAGGCTTATAGTGATGTGCATTACCGAGGGGGCCCCAGAGATACCTCTCCGACAATCGGAGTGACAAATCCTAATCTCAAAATACGCCAACCCAACATGTACCTTCGGAGACACCTGTAGAGCTCCTTTATAATCACCCAGTTATGTTGTGAAGTTTGGTAGCACACAATGTGTTCCTCCGGTAAACGGGAGTTGCATAATCTCACAGTTGTAGGAACATGTATAAGTCATGAAGAAAGCAATAGCAACATACTGGGTCAAGTCAATCACATCATTCACTCAATGATGTTATCCCATTAATCAAATGACAACTCTTTTGTCCATGGCTAGGAAACATAACCATCTTTGATAAACGAGCTAGTCAAGTAGAGGCATACTAGTGACACTCGGTTTGTCTATGCATTCACACATGTATCATGTTTCTGGATAATACAATTCTAGGATGAATAATAAAAATTTATCATGATATGAGGAAATAAATAATGACTTTATTATTGCCTCTAGGGCATATTTCCTTCAGTCTCCCACTTGCACTAGAGTCAATAATCTAGATTAGGCAGTAATGATTCTAACACCCATGGAGTCTTGGTGCTGATCATGTTTTGCTCGAGGAAGAGGCTTCGTCAACAGGTCTGCAACATTCAGATCTGTATGTATCTTTCAAATCTCTATGTCTCCCACCTGGACTTGGTCCCGAATGGAATTGAAGCGTCTCTTGATGTGCTTGGTCCTCTTGTGAAATCTGGATTCCTTTGCCAAGGCAATTGCACCAGTATTGTCACAGAAGATCTTCATTGGTCCCGATGCACTACGTATGACACCTAGATTGGAAATGAACTCCTTCATCCAGACTCCTTCATTTTATGCTTCCGAAGCAGCTATGTACTCCGCTTCGCATGTAGATCCCGCTACGACGCTTTGTTTAGAACTGCACCAACTTACAGCTCCACCGTTCAATATAAACACGTGTCTGGTTTGCGATTTAGAATCGTCTGGATCAGTGTCAAAGCTTGCATCGACGTAACAATTTATGACTAGCTCTTTGTCACTTCCATAAACGAGAAACATATCCTTAGTCCTTTTTAGGTATTTCAGGATGTTCTTGACCGTTGTCCAGTGATCCACTCCTGGATTACTTTCGTACCTCCCTGCCAAACTTATTGCTAAGCATACGTCAGGTCTAGTACACATCATTGCATACATGATAGAGCCTATGGCTGAAGCACATGGAACATCTTTCATTTTCTCTCTATCTTCTACTATGGTCGGGCATTGAGTTTGACTCAACTTCACACCTTGTAATACAGGCAAGAATCCTTTCTTTGCCTGATCCATTTTGAACATTTTCAAAACTTTATGAAGGTATGTGCTTTGTGGAAGTCCTATTAAGCGTCTTGATCTATCTCTATAGATCTTGATGCCTAATATGTAAGCAACTTAACCGAGGTCTTTCATTGAAAAACTATTATTCAAGTATCCCTTTATGCTATCCAGAAATTCTATATCATTTCCAATTAACAATATGTCATCTACATATAATATTAGAAATGCTACAGAGCTCCCACTCACTTTCTTGTAAATATAGGCTTCTCCAAAAGTCTGTATAAAACCATATGCTTTGATTACACTATCAAAGCGCTTATTCCAACTCCGAGAGGCTTGCACCAGTCCATAAATGGATCGCTGGAGCTTGCACACTTTGTTAGCATCTTTTGGATTGAGAAAACCTTCTGGTTGCATCATATACAACTCGTCTTCCAGAAATCCATTAAGGAATGCAGTTTTGACATCCATTTGCCATATTTCATAATCATAAAATGCGGCAACCGCTAACATGATTTGGACAGACTTAAGCATCGCTACGGGTGAGAAAGTCTCATCGTAGTCAACCCCTTGAACTTGTTGAAAAGCTTTTGCAACAAGTCGAGCTTTGTAGACAGTTACATTACCATCAGCGTCAGTCTTCTTCTTGAAAATCCATTTATTCTCGATGGCTTGCCGATCATCGGGCAAGTCAACCAAAGTCCATACTTTGTTCTCATACATGGATCCCATCTTAGATTTCATGGCCTCAAGCCATTTTGCGGAATCTGGGCTCATCATCGCTTCCTCATAGTTCGTAGGTTCATCATGGTTAAGTAACATGACTTCCAGAATAGGATTACCATACCACTCTGGTGCGGATCTTACTCTGGTTGACCTACAAGGTTCAGTAGTAACTTGATCTGAAGTTTCATGATCAATATCATTATCTTCCTCACTGATTGGTGTAGTTGTCACAGGAACGGTTTCTTTTGATGAACTACTTTCCAACAAGGGAGTAGGCACAGTTACCTCATCAAGTTCTACTTTCCTCCCACTCACTTCTTTCGAGAGAAACTTCTTCTCTAGAAAGGATCCGAATTTAGCAAAAAAAAATCTTGCCCTCAGATTTGTGATAGAAGGTGTACCCAATAGTTTCTTTTGGGTGTCCTATGAAGACACATTTCTCCGATTTGGGTTCGAGCTTATCTGGTTGAAGTTTCTTCACATAAGCATCGCAGCCCCAAACTTTAAGAAACGACAACTTTGGTTTCTTGCCAAACCATAGTTCATAAGGTGTCATTTCAAGGATTTTGATGGTGCCCTATTTAATGTGAATGCGGTCATCTCTAAAGCATAACCGCAAAACGATAGCGGTAAGTCAGTAAGAGACATCATAGATTGCACCATATCTAGTAAAGTACGATTACGACGTTTGGACACACCATTTCATTATGGTGTTCCGGGTGGCGTGAGTTGCTAAACTATTCCGCATTGTTTCAAATGTAAACCAAACTCATAACTCAAATATTCTCCTCCATGATCAGATCGTAGAAATTTTATTTTCTTGTTACGATGATTTTCCACTTCACTCTGAAATTCTTTGAACTTTTCAAATGTTTCAGACTTGTGTTCCATCAAGTAGATATACCCATATCTGCTTAAATCATTTGTGAAGGTGAGAACATAACGATACCCGCCGCGAGCCTCAATATTCATTGGACCACACACATCGGTATGTATGATTTCCAATAAATCAGTTGTTCGCTCCATAGTTCCGGAGAACGGCATTTTAGTCATCTTGCCCATGAGGCACGGTTCGCAAGTACCAAGTGATTCATAATCAAGTGATTCCAAAAGTCCATCAGTATGGAGTTTCTTCATGCGCTTTATACCAATATGACCCAAACGGCAGTGCCACTAATAAGTTGCACTATCATTATCAACTCTGCATCTTTTAGCTTCAACATTATGAATATGTGTATCACTACTATTTAGATTTAATAAAAATAGACCACTCTTCAAGGGTGCATGACCATAAAAGATATTACTCATATAAATAGAACAACCATTATTCTCTAATTTAAATGAATAACCATCTCGCATCAAACAAGATCCAGATATAATGTTCATGCTCAACACTGGCACCAAATAAAAATTATTCAGGTCTAAAACTAATCTTGAAGGTAGATGTAGAGGCAGCGTGCCGACCGCCATCACATTGACTTTGGAACCATTTCCCACGCGCATCGTCACCTCGTCCTTAGCCAATCTTTGCTTAATCCGTAGTCCATGTTTCGAGTTGCAAATATGAGCAATAGAACCAGTATCAAATACCCAGGTGCTACTGCGAGTATTAGTAAGGTACACATCAATAACATGTATATCACATATACCTTTGTTCACCTTGTCATCCTTCTTATCCGCCAAATACTTGGGGCAGTTCCGCTTCCAGTGACCAGTTTGCTTGCAGTAGAAGCACTCAGTTTCAGGCTTAGGTCCAGATTTGGGTTTCTTCTCTTGAGCAGCAACTTGTTTGTTGTTCTTCTTGAAGTTCCCCTTCTTTTTCCCTTTACCCTTTTTCTTGAAACTAGTGGTCTTATTGACCATCAACACTTGATGCTCCTTCTTGATTTCTACCTCCGCAGCTTTTAGCATTGCGAAGAGCTCGGGAATAGTCTTGTTCATCCCTTGCATATTATAGTTCATCACAAAGTTCTTGTAGCTTGGTGGCAGTGATTGGAGAATTCTGTCAATGACACAATCATCCGGAAGATTAACTCCTAGTTGAATCAAGTGATTGTTATACCCAGACATTCTGAGTATATGCTCACTAACAGAACTATTCTCCTCCATCTTGCAGCTGTAGAATTTATTGGAGACTTCATATCTCTCAATCCGGGCATTTGCTTGAAATATTAACTTCAACTCCTGGAACATCTCATATGCTCCATGACGTTCAAAACGTCGTTGAAGTCCCGGTTCTAAGCCGTAAAGCATGGCACACTGAACTATCGAGTAGTCATCATCTTTGCTCTGCCAAACGTTCACAACGTCTGCAGTTGCATCTGCAGTAGGCCCGGCACCTAGCGGTGCTTCCAGGACGTAGTTCTTCTGTGCAGCAATGAGGATAATCCTCAAGTTATGGACCCAATCCGTGTAATTGCTACCATCATCTTTCAACTTAGCTTTCTCAAGGAATGCATTAAAATTGAACGGAACAACAGCACGAGCCATCTATCTACAACAAACATAAACATACAAAATACTATCAGGTACTAAGTTCATGATAAATTTAAGTTCAATTAATCATATTACTAAAGAACTCCCACTTAGACAGACATCTCTCTAATCATCTAAGTGATCACGTGATCCAAATCAACTAAACCATGTCCGATCATCACGTGAGATGGAGTAGTTTTCAATGGTGAACATCACTATGTTGATCATATCTACTATATGATTCATGTTCGACCTTTCGGTCTCCGTGTTCCGAGGCCATATCTATATATGCTAGGCTCGTCAAGTTTAACATGAGTATTCCGCGTGTGCAACTGTTTTGCACCCGTTGTATTTGAACGTAGAGCCTATCACACCCGATCATCACGTGGTGTCTCAGCACGAAGAACTTTCGCAACGGTGCATACTCAGGGAGAACACTTCTTGATAATTAGTGAGAGATCATCTTAAAATGCTACCGTCAATCAAAGCAAGATAAGATGCATAAAGGATAAACATCACATGCAATCAATATAAGTGATATGATATGGCCATCATCATCTTGTGCTTGTGATCTCCATCTCCGAAGCACCGTCATGATCACCATCGTCACCGGCGCGACACCTTGATCTCCATCGTAGAATCGTTGTCGTTTCACCATCTATTGCTTCTATGACTATCGCTACCGCTTAGTGATAAAGTAAAGCAATTACAGGGCGCTTTCATTTCATACAATAAAGCGACAACCATATGGCTCCTGCCAGTTGCCGATAACTCGGTTACAAAACATGATCATCTCATACAATAAAATATAGCATCACGTCTTGACCATATCACATCACAACATGCCCTGCAAAAACAAGTTAGACGTCCTCTACTTTGTTGTTGCAAATTTTACGTGGCTACTACGGGCTGAGCAAGAACCGTTTTTACCTACGCATCAAAACCACAACGATAGTTCGTCAAGTTAGTGTTGTTTTAACCTTCACAAGGACCGGGCGTATCCAAACTCGGTTCAACTAAAGTTGGAGAAACTGACACCCGCCAGCCACCTGTGTGCAAAGCACGTTGGTAGAACCAGTCTCGCATAAGCGTACGCATAATGTCGGTCCGGGCCGCTTCATCCAACAATACCGCCGAACCAAAGTATGACATGCTGGTAAGCAGTATGACTTGTATCGCCCACAACTCACTTGTGTTCTACTCGTGCATATAACATCTATGCATCAAACCTAGGCTCGGATGCCACTATTGGGGAACGTAGTAATTTCAAAAAAAATCCTACGCCCATGCAAGATCATGGTGATGCATAGCAACGAGAGGGGAGAGTGTGTCCACGTACCCTCGTAGACTGAAAGGGGAAGCGTTAGAACAACGCGGTTGATGTAGTCGTACGTCTTCACGACCCGACCGATCAGGCATCGAAACTACGACACCTCCGAGTTCTAGCACACGTTCAGCTTGATGATGTCCCTCGAACTCCGATCCAGCCGAGCGTCGAGGGAGAGTTCCGTCGGCACGACGGCGTGGTGATGATCTTTATGTTCTACCGTCGCAGGGCTTCGCCTAAGCAACGCTACAATATTATCGAGGAGGACTATGGTGGAGGGGGGCATCGCACATGCCTAAGAGATCAATGATCAATTGTTGTGTCTAGAGGTGCCCCCTGCCCCCGTATATAAAGGAGCAAGGGGGAGGGGCGGGCGTCCAGGAGGGGGCGCGCCAAGGGGAGTCCTACTCCCACCGGGAGTAGGACTCCCTCCTTTCCTTGTCCAAGTAGGAAAGGGGGAAGGAAGGGAGAGAGGGGAGGAAGGAAAGGGGGGCGCCCCCCCCCCCCTCCTTGTCCAATTCGGACTAGAGGGGAGGGGGGCACGCGGCCTGCCCTGGTCGCCCCTCCTCTTCTCCACTTTGGGCCCAAGTGGCCCATTAACCCCCAGGGGGTTCCGGTAACCCCCCCCCCCCGGTTCTCCGGTATATATTCGATATCCCCGAAACTCATTCTGGTGTCCAAATATAGTCGTCCAATATACCAATCTTCATGTCTCAACCATTTCGAGACTCCTCGTCATGTCCGTGATCACATCCGAAACTCTGAACAATCTTCGGTACATCAAAACTCATAAACTCATAATATAACTCTCATCGAAACCTTAAGTGTTCGGACCCTACGGGTTCGAGAACAATGTAGACATGACCGAGAACTGTTTCCGGTTAATAACCAATAGCGGAACCTGGATGCTCATATTGGCTCCTACATATTCTACGAAGATCTTTATCGGTCAAACCGCATAACAACATACGTTGTTCCCTTTGTCATCGGTATGTTACTTGCCCGAGATTTGATCGTCGGTATCTCAATACCTAGTTCAATCTCGTTACCGGCAAGTCTCTTTACACGTTGCGTAATGCATCATTCCGTAACTAACTTATTAGCTACATTGCTTGCAAGGCTTATAGTGATGTGCATTACCGAGAGGGCCCCAGAGATACCTCTCCGACAATCGGAGTGACAGATCCTAATCTCAAAATACGCCAACCCAACATGTACCTTCGGAGACCCCTGTAGAGCTCCTTTATAATCACCCAGTTATGTTGTGACGTTTGGTAGCACACAAAGTGTTCCTCCGGTAAACGGGACTTGCATAATCTCATAGTTGTAGGAACATGTATTAGTCATGAAGAAAGAAATAGCAACATACTAAACGATCAAGTGCTAAGCTAATGGAATGGGTCAAGTCAATCACATCATTCACTCAATGATGTGATCTCGTTAATCAAATGACAACTCTTTTGTCCATGGCTAGGAAACATAACCATCTTTGATAAACGAGCTAGTCAAGTAGAGGCATACTAGTGACACTCAGTTTGTCTATGCATTCACACATGTATCATGTTTCCGGCTAATACAATTCTATCATGCATAATAAACATTTATCATGATATGAGGAAATAAATAATAACTTTATTATTGCCTCTAGGGCATATTTCCTTCATGCACTTCTTCTCCCTCCCAAAAAAATCACTATCCAGCTCAAGCACGAGCTCTAGCTCATTTTGCTGCCATTTTCGATCTCCTTGCTCAAAGCTCCATTCACAAAACTGCTTTGGGGGATTGTTCTTTGGTATGTGACTCCTCCAATGGTCCAATTAGTTTTTGTTCCAGTGCTTTAATTATTGCAAATTCTTGCTGCTAAGGTGACCCTGTTCTTGAGCTTGCATGTTAAATTTAGTTGGTCCCAAGTAGTTCTAATGCATGATATGGTATCTAGGCACTTATGGGAGTAGTTGCTATGAATTTTATTGAGTTTGGTTCACTTTTATTTTGAGTGACTAAAAATTTCAGATATTTTCTGAAAAAGATGAAGAGATTTTTCTTGAGGGGCTCTTCTAGCCAAGGTTCTAAGGATAAACAAGCTAAGGAAAAAAGAAAAGCCCAAGTATAATCTTCCTCGTGTGGCAGAAGTACGGCCATGTGAATGGCCTTGTGATGATTTCTTGAGAGCGGCCAGGATTTATGATGACTTTCATTCATTGGTTGATAATGCGGGCCTCACCGACTTCCTCCATGACCAGATCGAACAGTATCTCTTACTCACCAATACTTTCGTGCAAAATTTCTACTTTCATCCTAAGAAATCACCTCCTTCAATAGAGTTTCATTTATATGATGTGGCTAGGGAGATGTCACTATATGAATTTTGCACGGTTTGCAAGATACCTTTCGGGGGCAGCTTAGAGGAACCACATCGTAAAGATGTGGATGGATTTATTGATACTATTATTGTAGGGGAAACGAGGAAGGTTTCCCATGCAAGAATCACTAGCATATATTTTCCTGTTTTATGTTACTTTGCAATATTTGCTAGTCGATGCCTAATTGGTCGCGGAAACTGTGGAAACCTTAGTGTTCCTGATATTATTATTTTGTTCCATGCCTTATTTCGTGATAACTCTGCTAGTATGGGCGCCATTATTGCTAAAAGATTAAGCCTGAACCGTACAAAGGGCCCCATTTTTGGAGGCATCTATGCTTCACGCCTTGCTAAACATTTCGAGATACCTATTAGGCAGTATGAGAAAGAAGAAAAGTTGTTGCCCCCTACTTTTCTAGATTATAAGAGCATGGTAGCACACGAGTTTATCGTTAAAAATGATGATAAGATGCTTCTGTATAAATCGAGATTTCATAAGAAACACAGTGAAACTATTATCTTGCTTGCGCCCTCTTTGTTCAATTTAACTGCAGGCCCTTACCTTGTCTTGCTGGAGGCCGTCTATGCGCTTTGTGGACAAACATCAGCTCCAGAGCCTGAGCCGGAACCATCGCTTGACCCTTATGGACCATCCTTTTATTAGTGGGATCCGGAGGAGATTGACAGCCAGTGGCAGTCTGATGATGCATCTCAGTACAACCCCAGTTACAACTTCGGATATCCGCCTGGCCATCCATGGGCATAGACCAACTTAGGCCAAAAGCCTAAGCTTGGGGGAGTACGTATTCCTCACCGACTTTACGTTCACGTTCACACACTCATTCTAGATGTCGGTGCTCATACTTTTTCATTGTGCTATCCATGCTAGTTTAGTTTATTCTCTTGCTTTCTTCTTGTGTGTTTGAATAATTTTAAGAAAAAAAATTAGTAATAGCTTTTAGCTAGTTTATTTTCCATGCCTGTAGTAGTAATAATTAAAAGAAAAACTCAAAAAGATTTCTCGTTCTTCTTTTTGCTTGTTGGGAGCTTTCCCGTGAAAATAGTTTTATTTCATTTCTTTTCTTTGGGGGTCGAGAGGAGAAGACCATAATGAAGATATTGAGTGGCTCTTTTATGCATAATTGATTTAATTAACCAAGAGCCCATATTACTTTGTCTTCTCTCTTGAAATGAATGCTTGCAGATTCCAGCTCAGTCCAATGCACGTGCACTATTATTATTATCCACATCGTTCGGTCGTGCAAATGGAAGGCAATAATGATGATATATGATGAAATAATTGAGATAAGAGGAGCTGGTATGAACTTGACTTCTCTTGTTTTTGTAAATATGATTAGTTCATCGTTCCTGATTCAGCCTATTATGAATAAACATGTTTGCAATGACAACTAGAGATTATAGTTGCTTATGCCATGCTTAATTAGCTAGGAGCTTATAATGGTTTACCTTGCGTGTCAACATGCTACTAAAATGGTTGTGATGTGGTATGATAGGGTGGTATCCTCCTTTGAATGATTCGAGTGACTTGACTTGGCACATGTTCACGCATGTAGTTGAAACAAAATCAACATAGCCTTCACGATATTTATGTTCATGGTGGATTATATCCTACTCATGCTTGCACTCAGTGTCTATTAAGTTTAATGCATTTTCATGACTGTTGTCGCTCTCTAGTCGGTCGCTTCCCAGTCTTCTTCTAGCCTTCACTTGTACTAAGCGGGAATACTGCTTGTGCATCCACTTCCATAAACCCCAAAGTTACTCCATATGAGTCCACCATACCTTCCTGTATGCGGTATCTACCTGCCGTTCCAAGTAAATTTGTATGTGCCAAACTCCAAACCTTCAAATGAAATTCTATTTTGTATGCTCGAACAGCTCATGTATCAACTAGGGCTGTCTATATCTTCCATGTTAGGCGGGTTATTCTCAAGAGGAGTGGACTCCGCTCCTCACTCATGAAAAAATGGCTGGTTACCGGGATGCCCAGTCCCATGCTCAAATCAAATCAAAATAATTAAACAAAACTCCCCCAGGATTGTTGTTAGTTGGAGGCACCCATTGTTTCGGGCAAGCCATGGATTGATGCTTGTTGGTGGAGGGGGAGTATAAACTTTACATTCTGTTTGGGAACCGCCTATAATGTGTGTAGCATGAAAGATATCGAGATCTCTCAGTTGTTATGTTGACAGTGAAAGTATACCGCTCAAAATGTTATTTATCTCTATTTCAAAATCAAGCTCTGGCACCTCTACAAATCCCTACTTCCCTCTGCGAAGGGCCTATCTATTTACTTTTATGTTGAGTCATCACCCTCTTATTTAAAAGCACCAGTTGGAGAGCACCTCTGTCATTTGCATGCATTACTATTAGTTTATATTGGGTATTACGATGACTTGATCTCTTTTACCATGAATTACAATGTTTAGTTAGTCCTTGATCTTTAAAGGTGCTCTGCATTTATGTTTTGCGGTCTCAGAAAGGGCTAGCGAGATACCATCTTGTTATATCATATGATGATTGTTTTGAGAAAGTTTTGTCATCCGAGTTTTATTATTATTGCTCGCTAGTTGATTATGCCATTGATATGACTAAACATGAGACCTAAGTGTTATTGTGAATGTGGTTAGTTCATAATCTTTGCTGAAAACTTGAATGTTGGCTTTACATATTTGCAACAACAAGAGCAAACAGAGTTTGTAAAAGTTTTTCTTTATCACTTTCAGTTTATCAACTGAATTGCTTGAGGACAAGCAAAGGTTTAAGCTTGGGGGAGTTGATAAGTCTCCGTCGTATCTACTTTTCCAAACACTTTTGCCCTTGTTTTGGACTCTAACTTGCATGATTTGAATGGAACTAACCCGGACTGACGCTGTTTTCAGCAGAACTGCCATGGTGTTATTTTTGTGCAAAAATAAAAGTTCTCGGAATGACCTGAAACTCCATGAAATTTATTTTTGGAATTAATAAAAAATACTAGCGAAAGAATCAAGTCAAGGGGGCCCACACCCTGTCCACGAGGGTGGGGGGCATGCCCCTCCCCCCTAAGGCGCGCCCTCTGCCTCGTGGGCCCCCTGGTGCTCCACCGACCTCAACTCCAACTCCATATATTCACGTTCGGGGAGAAAAAAATTGGAGAGACAGAATTATTGGGTTTTACGATACGAAGCCGCCGCCAAGCCCTAAACCCTCTCGGGAGGGCTGATCTGGAGTCCGTTCGGGGCTCCGGAGGGGGAAATCTGTCGCCTCGTCATCATCAACCATCCTGCATCACCAATTTCATGATGCTCACCGCCGTGCGTGAGTAATTCCATCGTAGGCTTGCTGGACGGTGATGGGTTGGATGAGATTTACCATGTAATCGAGTTAGTTTTGTTAGGGTTTGATCCCTAGTATCCATTATGTTTTGAGATTGATGTTGCTATGACTTTGCTATGCTTAATGCTTGTCACTAGGGCCCCAGTGCCATGATTTCAGATATGAACTTATTATGTTTTCATGAATATATGTGAGTTCTTGATCCTATCTTGCAAGTCTATAGTCACCTATTATGTGTTATGATCCGTTAACCCCGAAGTGACAATAATCGGGATACTTACCGGTGATGACCGTAGTTTGAGGAGCTCATGTATTCACTAAGTGTTAATGCTTTGGTCCGGTACTAGATTGAAAGGAGGCCTTAATATCCCTTAGTTTCCAAAAGGACCCTGCTGCCACGGGAGGGTAGGACAAAAGATGTCATGCAAGTTCTTTTCCATAAGCACGTATGACTATATTCGGAATACATGCCTACATTATATAGATGAACTGGGGCTAGTTCTGTGTCACCCTATGTTATAACTATTGCATGAGGAATCGCATCCGACATAATTATCCATCACCTATCCAATGCCTACAAGCTTTTGACATATTTGCCATTGGAATCTGAGCAAGCAGATGTGTCATATTTTTGCCATGTGGTTGACGGTCATGCTCCCGCCCCCTCCCCTGGCTTGTTGCTTCAAATCCTGCATATGGCATGAGAGGAAGATGATGAAACTTCACTCTCGTGCTAACAATTGGGTTTGGAGCGACCTGCAAACATGGTTGTCACAGCCTCCATATTTGGAAGCTATGTGGTCGTTTTTGGAGCAATGTCCACGACATACAGCTATTGCTGCACATATGACGACTTTCTAGAGTGTCATTTTGTGTGATGATCGACATGCTAGCGGTTATTATAGCGATCGGCCACGTATGGATCATCTGCTAGAGTTACTCTTACTCCATAGTGAGGCCTAATCTCGGAGGCCGCCCCTAGCCCCAGGATATTTTATTTGACTACCTTTAATGGATCGCATGTATAACCAATGAAAATCAGCCCAAATCTTAAATTTTTTTTGAAAATATATACTGCAAGGCGACAGCCTCACAGTGCTTTATTGCATAGGACTATGGAGTTACAAATTACAATATACAAGAGGACAGAGAAGAATATAAACTTACAAGGGGTCTATGAGAGAGAAGCTATCCAGGAGACTAAGCTATCCCTATATATACATTTGATTCTATGAGTTAAAAGGGAAATATCGTGTATGAAATTCCTCCTCCAAGAAATGAAGGAAGGTCTCTCATTTCTAAATATTTTCCCATTCCTTTGTGTCCAGATATTCCAGGTAGCAGTAAAAACCACCTCGGAGAAGAAAGGATGACCAAAATCCCTCCTAGCAGCAAGAGCCATCTCATATGTGCTCTAGTTAGGTTGGACAATCCAAGAGATCCCAAGGTAATTCCAAATCCTTTGGCTGAAGTTGCAAGCAAAGAATTTTCGCCCTCACGGTCTATCATTCCTCCAAGAATGTTCCCATGCGCCGCCATTGCGCGCTCTCTCCTTGGATCCCACCCTCCATGTTTCCGTAAGTACATTAATGATTATATAGTTGGCACCCTATTTCATAGTATGCCTAGCATGTGTCTACTCTTTCGATATCATGACGCGGAAGGTTGTATCTACCTCCTTTGTGTGGTATTGTCCTGGCAGCCAGCGAGTGTTGCAAATTACTCATAATGTTGTATAGGGGTGCCTGCCTCGATCCTGGACACCAGTGTCAATTTTCTTGAAGCAATGCATTCTCATCGATTTTCATGAAAGAAACCACCCACAACATTAGTGTGGACAATACATGCACATTTCCGTTGCGTATTTTTACGGAAGCCGGGTTTGGTATAATTACGGGATTCTACTATTGGGTGGATAAAATCTTGGATGGGACATTTCCTGAAACTTTAGACCAGATCCATTTTTGGAACACGTTTTCGGGTTAATCCGACCTTCTTTCAAATGCATTTTTAATGGCTATAATGTGTAAGAAAGATAGAAAAGGATCAGCATATAGCGAGACTGGAGTCCACATGTTATATGCTTAGAGGTAGGGGTTGCTTAGAGCAACTCTAGCAGACCCCGAAAAAATTTGACCCGCAAAACGCATTTGCGGTTTCACGAAGATCGCATTTGCGGGTCGAAAACATGCGCCGCCGATCAGATACCGCATTTAAACCTGCATAATTTGAAAAAACAATTTCGCGGGAGAAATTGCACAAACCTAGTTCATCACATCACATACTACACAGTTCTTACATACTACATGATCAACAAACTAAGCATAGATCATAATACATGCTACGTTAACTAGTAGTAGAGGGGGTCGGATGTGACAACGGCGAGGTCGCGGAAAAATGGACGACGTCGTGGAGGCCGAGTGACGCTTAATCCTCCTCGTCGGAGCTGCACAGGTCAATGTACTTCGCCACCTGCTCCGCGCGGATGTGATGACCCAAAAGTATAGGGGATCTATCGTAGTCCTTTCGATAAGTAAGAGTGTCGAAGCCAACAAGGAGCAGAAGGAAATGATAAGCGGTTTTCAGCAAGGTATTCTCTGCAAGTACTGAAATATGTGGTAACAGATAGTTTTGTGATAAGATAAATTGTAACGAGCAACAAGTAACAAAAGTAAATAAAGTGCAGCAAGGTGGCCCAATCCTTTTTGTAGCAAAGGACAAGCCTGGACAAACTCTTATAATAGGAAAAGTGCTCCTGAGGACACATGGGAATATCGTCAAGCTAGTTTTCATCCCGCTCATATGATTCGCGTTCGGTACTTTGATAATTTGATATGTGGGTGGACCGGTGCTTGGTTACTGCCCTTACTTGGACAAGCATCCCAGTTATGATTAACCTCTATTGCAAGCATCCGCAACTACAACAAAAGTATTAAGGTAAACCTAACCATAGCATGAAACATGTGGATCCAAATCAGCCCCTTACGAAGCAACGCATAAACTAGGGTTTAAGCTTCTATCACTCTAGCAACCCATCATCTACTTATTACTTCCCAATGCCTTCCTCTAGGCCCAAATAATGGTGAAATGTTATGTAGTCGACATTCACATAACACCACTAGAGGTTAGACAACATACATCTTATCAAAATATCGAACGAATACCAAATTCACATGACTACTAATAGCAAGACTTCTCCCTTGTCCTCAGGAACAAACGTAACTACTCACAAAGCATATTCATGTTCATAATCAGAGGGGTAATAATGTGCATATAGGGTCTTAACATATGATCTTCCACCAAGTAAACCAACTAGCATCAACTACAAAGAGTAATCAACACTACTAGCAAACTACTAGCACCAATCCTGGACTTGGAGACAAGAATTGGATACAAGAGATGAACTAGGGTTTGGAGATGAGATGGTATTGGTGAAGATGTTGATGGAGATTGCCCTCTCCCGATGAGAGGAGCGTTGGTGATGATGATGACGATGATTTCCCCCTCCCGGAGGGAAGTTTCCCTGACAGAAAAGCTCCGCCACAGCCCTAGATTGGTTCCGCCAAGGTTCCGCCTCGTGGCGACGGAGTCTCGTCCCGAAAGGTTCTCTCTGATTTTTTTCTCATTGAAATACTTCATATAGGAGAAGATGGGCGTCGGAGAGCCACTAGGGGGCCCACGAGGTAGGGGGCGCGCCCAGGGGGGCGCACCCCCACCCTCGTGAGCAGGGTGTGGGCCCCCTGGTCTTCATCTTGGTGACGATTTTTATTTATTTATTCTAAGGTATTCCGTGGAGTTTCAGGACTTTTGGAGTTGCGCAGAATAGTCCTTCAATATTTGCTCCTTTTCTAGCCCAGAATTCCAACTGCCGGCATTCTCCCTCTTCATGTAAACCTTGTAAAATAAGAGAGAATAGCCATAAGTATCGTGACATAACGTGAAATAACAGCCCATAATGCAATAAATATGATCATAAATGCATGATGCAAAATGCACGTATCAACTCCCCCAAGCTTAGACCTCGCTTGTCCTCAAGCGAAAAGCCGATAACAATAAATATGTCCTCATGTTTAGAGGTAGAGGCGTCGATAAAAATAAAATACGGACATGAAGGCATCATGATTATTTAATAACAGCAACATAAATAGATTTTGTCATATGATTACTCATGTTCAAGTAATGATCTATTCACAAAGCCAAAGCATGAATCACAAACATTATTGGGCACTAACAATTATAATCTAAGTCATTGAAGCAATTGGAATTTATCATAACATTGGAAAGATTCTATGTCAGAGCTTAAAAGCAAGTCCACATACTCAACTATCATTTAGTCCTTCATAATTGCTAGCACTCACGCGATACTTGTGGTTACGGAGTTTTAATCGGACACAGAGAAAGATAGGGGCTTATAGTTTTGCCCCACAACCTTTTACCTCAATGGTAATGTCAACAATAACAATTCATGCTCCCCCACATCCAATTAGATATGTATATCATACTCTTTCCAACATGCTGAGCTTGCCAAAGGATAAAATGAAAAAGGAATGGTGAGGATCACCGTGACTCTTGTAAGGTAGAGGATAATAATAAAAGATAGGCCCTTCGCAGAGGGAAGCAGAGGTTGTCATGCGCGTTTAGGGTTGATGCAGAAAATCTTAATGCAGAAGAACGTCACTTTATATTGCCCCTTGTATGTGAACCTTTATTATGTAGTCCGTCGCTTTTATTGCGTCCACAACAAGTTCATACAAAGCTTATTTCTCTACATTAATAAGTCATGCATATTTAGAGAGCAATTTTTATTGCTTGCACCGATGACAACTTACTTGAAGGATCTTACTCAATCCATAGGTAGATATGGTGGACTCTCATGGCAAAACTGGTTTAAGGGTGTTTGGAAGCACAAGTAGTATTTCTACTTGGTGCTAAGAATTTGGCTAGCATGAGGGGGAAAAGCAAGCTCAACACGGTAGAGGATCCATGACAACATACTTTATCTCGAATGTAAGAAAACATAACTCATTATGTTGTCTTCCTTGTCCAACCTCAACTCTTTAGCATGTCATATTTTAATGAGTGCTCCCAACCATAAAAGATGTCAATGATAATATATCTATATGTGAAACCTCTCTTTCCTTATTACTTCATATTAATTGCAACAATGACCAAAGCTATATTTGCCAACTCCCAACAACTTTAAATCATCATACTCTTTCTATGTGAAGTCACTACTTTCAATAAGATCAATATGAACTCTTGATTCTTTTTATTCTTTTCTTCTACTTTCCCAAGATCGTGGCAAAATACTCAAGCCCTTGACTCAACACTAATCTTTATTATAAAGCTCACGGATTTGATTACAAGGAATGATCATAAAGCAAAACTCAAAACTAGATCATGCCACGACTTTATTCTACTAAATCAAGATACTACTAATAGGACCGAACTAAGAAAAACTGTAAAGATAGGAGTTGTGATGGTGATACGATAGCAGGGCACCTCCCCAAAGCTTGGCAGTTGCCAAAGGGAGTGCCCATACCCATGCGACTATGTCCTCGGAGGTGATGGAGGTGGTGGTATTGTCGATGATGACGGTGACTTCTTCCTCAATTTACAATTGAGTATAATGTTTTGCTCTTTTAGGTCTTCGATCTCCCTCTCAAGACTTAATACTCTTTTGCATAGTTCCTGCTTATTTTCCTGCAAGAGACAAAAAGGGATAAACTCGATCTTTGGCTTCTTTGCTCTATCAGGTAGACCTGACTTTTTAAATTCCACATGCATATCCCCTAGTTGAGGTAGCAGAACTTCATCTTCGTCTGAGCTTGTTTCCTCCTTCTCCTTGGGTTCATAGTCTTCTTTTTCTTCTGTGGTCCAGCCACTATGGTCCAAGTCTCCATAGACCCTAGGGTCTGCAAGGAAATCAGCCACATAGCTTTCTCCCTGCGAATCTTGAGATGACATTTGGCTTTAATCTGCAACAGCAACAGCTTGAAACGAAAACAGAGGATATTTGCGTGATACGAGAGTCAAAACCTTCGGGAGGATATATAATGAATTTTTACCAACCAAAATACGTATGGTGCAAGGAAACGGAGTCCGGAGGGCACACGGGGTGCTCACGAGGTAGGGGCGCGCCCAGGGGGGTAGGGCGCGCCCTCCACCCTCGTGGAGGCCTCGTGTCCTCCCCGGACTGCTATTTATTTTTCTATTTTTCTAAATATTCCAAAACGGAGAAATATTGCCCTAAAAATTGTTTTGGAGTCGGTTTACTTACCGTACCACATACCTATTCCTTTTCGGAGTCTGGAACGTTCTGGAAAATGTCCTTTATGTACTCCTCCGCGGTCACGGTTTCAATAATATTAGTTTCAACATTTATAGGATTACCTGAGATATAGTGTTTGATCCTTTGACCGTTTACCACCTTCGGATTTGTGCCTGCGAAGTTGTTGATTTTTATGGCACCGGAACGATAGACCTCCTCGATAACGTAGGGACCTTCCCATTTATAGAGAAGTTTTCTTGCAAAAAATCTTAAACGAGAGTTGTATAGAAATACATAATCACCTACATTAAACTCACGCTTTTGTATCCTTTTGTCGTGCCATCTTTTAACTTTTTCTTTAAACAACTTGGCATTTTCATAAGCTGGGGCTCTCCATTCATCAAGTGAGCTAATATCAAATAACCTCTTCTCACCGGCAAGTTTGAAATCATAGTTGAGCTCTTTAATAGCCCAATATGCCTTGTGTTCTAGTTCGAGAGGTAAATGACAAGCTTTTCCATAGACCATTTTGTACGAAGACATACCCATAGGATTTTTATATGCAGTTCTATAGGCCCATAATGCATCATCAAGTTTCTTGGACCAATTCTTTCTAGACCTATTAACAGTCTTTTGTAAGATTAATTTGAGCTCCCTATTTCTCACTTCTACTTGACCACTAGACCGAGGGTGATAAGGAGATGCAATCCTATGATTAACGTCGTATTTAGCAAGCATCTTACGGAAAGCGCCACGAATAAAGTGTGAACCACCATCAGTCATTAAGTATCTAGGGACTCCAAACCTCGGAAAAATAACTTCCTTAAGCATTTTAATAGAAGTGTTGTGATCATCACTATTAGTTGGAATAGCTTCTACCCACTTAGTAACGTAATCAACAACAACTAGAATATGAGTGTAACCATTAGAGGCAGGAAAAGGTCCCATATAATCAAAGCCCCAAACATCAAATGGCTCAATAACAAGTGAATAATTCATAGGCATTTCTTGATGTCTACTGATATTACCAATTCTTTGACATTCATCGCAAGACAAAACAAACTTACGGGCATCCTTGAAGAGAGTAGGCCAATAAAAACCAGATTGCAATATCTTATGTGCAGTTCTATCTCCAGCATGATGTCCTCCATAAGCTTCGGAGTGACACTTGCGTAGGATCTGTTCCTGTTCATGCTCAGGTACACAACGTCTAATAATACCATCTACTCCTTCTTTATAAAGATGTGGGTCATCCCAAAAGTAATGTCGCAAGTCATAGAAAAACTTTTTCTTTTGTTGGTATGTGAAGTTGGGCGGTATAAATTTAGCAACAATATAATTAACATAATCAGCATACCATGGAGTGCTACGAGAAGTACTTATGACATTTAATTGCTCATCAGGAAAGCTATCATTAATAGGTAGTGGGTCATCAAGAACATTCTCTAGCCTAGACAAGTTATCTGCAACGGGGTTCTCAGCTCCCTTTCTATCAACAATATGCAAATCAAATTCTTGAAGCAGGAGAACCCATCTAATAAGTCTAGGTTTTGCATCTAAGATACTTAATAGCAGCATGATCAGTGTGAATAGTAACTTTGGAATCAATAATATAAGGTCTAAACTTATCACAAGCAAACACCATTGCTAAAAATTCCTTTTCGGTAGTAGCATAATTTCTTTGAGCACTATCTAGAGTCTTACTAGCATAATGGATAACATTTAATTTCTTATCAACTCTCTGCCCTAGAACAACACCTACAGCATAATCACTAGCATCACACATAATTTCAAAGGGTAAATTCCAATCAGGTGGCTGAACAACAGGTGCAGAGACTAGTGCTTTCTTAAGTATTTCAAATGCTTCTACACAATCATCA
Source organism: Triticum aestivum (assembly GCF_018294505.1). NCBI lineage: Eukaryota > Viridiplantae > Streptophyta > Magnoliopsida > Poales > Poaceae > Triticum > Triticum aestivum. Next base: position 657,652,576 of record NC_057798.1, on the reverse strand, counting down.
TCAAAGACAAATGGTACATCTTTTTGTAATAAATTAGTCAGAGGCCGAGAGATTTTTGAGAAGTCCTTAATGAACCTTCTATAAAATCCGGCGTGACCAAGGAAACTTCTTATACCTTTGATGTCCTTTGGACATGGCATCTTTTCAATAGCATCAACCTTGGCTTTATCAACTTCAATACCTCTTCGGAAACTTTGTGCCCCAAGACAATACCTTCATTAACCATAAAGTGGCACTTTTCCCAATTCAAGACAAGGTTAGTTTCTTCACATCTCTGCAAAACTCGATCAAGATTGCTTAAGCAATCATCAAAATAGCAACCATAGACGGAAAAGTCATCCATGAAAACCTCACAAATCTTTTCGCAAAAGTCAGAGAATATAGCCATCATGCATCTTTGAAAGGTAGCAGGTGCATTGCATAAACCAAAAGGCATACGTCTATAAGCGAAAGTACCAAAAGGGCATGTAAAAGTAGTCTTTGATTGATCTTTAGCTGACACAGGTATTTGAGAGAAACCAGAATAACCATCTAGAAAGCAATAATGTGTATGTTTGCATAGTCTCTCTAGCATTTGATCAATAAAAGGTAAGGGGTAATGATCTTTCTTAGTAGCTTTATTTAACTTACGGAAATCAATTACCATCCTATAACCTGTGATAATTCTTTGAGCGATCAATTCATCTTTATCATTAGGGACAACAGTAATACCTCCCTTCTTAGGGACACAATGAACAGGACTTACCCACTGACTATTAGCAACGGGATAAATTATACCTGCCTCCAGAAGCTTGAGTATTTCTTTTCTTACCACTTCATTCATTTTAGGATTCAAACATCCACTACAGGAATCTGCTACTTTGCCATCTGCCATGGCGGACGTCAAAGGCATGGATGGCAGACGGCAAAAGGTGACGGCAAAGTAGGGGACGGCAAAGAGTTGTGTTGCCGTCTGCTTCGGGCAGCTGACGGCAAAGGTCCTTTGCCATCAGCAGCGGACGGCAAAGAAGACGGACGGCAATAAATGTGTTGTTACTCCGTTAGGTGGTTAACGGCAGGCCTTTGCCGTCCGCTGCGGACGGCAAAGGCTTTGTCGTCAGCTGCTGATGGCAAACTGACCAAATTGGTCAGCCTCCCAGGAAGCACAGTTGCCTGCCATGTGGCATCTTTGCCGTCCGCTGCTGATGGCAAAGAACCCTTTGCCATCGGTGGTAGACGGCAAAGAGCCTGCATATTGTCTCTTTTTTTCTGTTTTTTTAATCCAACAATTTTCACAGCAAATATATATGACATATATAGATATATTTCCATATCACATATCCAGCACATAAGTTTCATATCACATATCACATCAGTTTCATCCGTACACCTTGTTCATACATAAGCAAGTTCCATCCATACACATTGTTCATACATAAGCAAGTTCCATCCATATACATATTACAATGCAAAGTTTCGTCAAGATAGCAAGTTCTATCATAGCAAGCTAGATACAATGCAAAGTTTCATCAAAGGAAAAGCAAGCACTCCATCATAGCAAGCTAGCTTCCATGAAGTGAATGAAATATGCAAAATGGTAAATAAGAAAGTTAGAAATAGGTTACTAGAACAAGAAGAAGACTAGAACAAGAAGTATATGTCATTTATGAGCTAACATAGGTGAAATGGATCATAAATGAGCTAACAAAGTTGAAATGGGTTGTTTATGAGCTAACTTAGTTGAAATGGATCATTTATGAGCTAACTTAGTTGAAATGGGTCGTTTATGAGCTAACTTAGGTGAAATGGATCGTTTATGAGCTAACTTAGGTGAAATGGATCATTTTTTAGCTAACTTAGGTGAAATGGATCATTTATGAGCTTTTATGAGCTAACTTAGTTGAAATGGGTCGTTTATGACCTAACTTAGGTGAAATGGATCATTTAAGAGCTAATTTAGGTGAAATAGATCATTTTTAGCTAACTTAGGTGAAATTGATTGTTTAGGAGCAAATCTAGGTGAAATGGGTCATTTTGGAGCTAACGTACGTGAAATGGGTCATTTTGGAGCTAACCTAGGTGAAATGAATCATTTTGGAGCTAACCTAGGTGAAATGGGTCATTTTAAAGCTAATGTAGGTAAAATGGCTCATTTACGAGCTAATCTACTAAAATGGGTCATTTTAGAGCTAACTTGGATAAATTGGATCACTTGTAAGCTAACTAAGGTAAAATGAGTCATATTAGAGCTAACTTACGTAAAATGGATCGTTTATGAGCTAAGTAAGTTAATTATGCAATTTTTGACATAAGTAAGCTTATTAAGTCATTTTGAAGGAAAAGAAGCTAACTCTAGGTCATTATGGTAAGCATATTGGAGGAAATAAAGCTAAGTCTGGGTCTAGAGAAACTTACCGTGATCAGGGAGGTGTAGGAGCGGGCTGGCTCGTGCCGGTAGCTGGAGAAGGATCATGCGATGCGTTTCTGGAGTTAAGCTGCACCAAAGATCATTTCCAATGTCTCGTTAGCATTATGACACTAAAATGTTAAGACTAGCAAGTAATGTCCATTCAAATTAAACTCACCGTGCTCCCAGGAGCAATCACTGGCATCGGCGGAGCGGTCTGACCGGACTTCTCGCACACAGACTGCACATTTGGTTTTCACAACAGAGTCATACTAGTTAGTAATGAGACTCAAATGTTAAGACTAGCAAGTAATCTGCAGAAGAAACTTACCACAAGGAGCTCATACATGGCCCTTGCCTGCATGTCATTCCGTGCCCTCTCCTCCTCCAACATCTTTGTCGTCCTCTCCTCCAACTCCCGCTGCCTCTCCGCCGCCTCCGCCAGAAGTTTCTCCGTTCTATCTCTCTCACTCTGTATAGCAGCCTGCAACACCACTCACATGACCATTTGTAATCATTGATGGAAGCGCACACAATGTAATGGAGAAAGATAGCTGAGTACGTATAACTAACCTTGATGGCGAGTTGGACTGGCCGTTCACGAGGCCTTATCTCAGGAGCGGAGCTCGACTGGCGCGCCTTGATCTCCGGGAGAGTGCTAGGACAACGGATAAGTCCATCTCCCATGGCTATGGAGCCATGGGACCTCCCGCCACCAGATATCATCAGCAACTCTGTATCAATGGGACCCTGGCTCGGGTTAAAGTCCTCCCCTTTCCTCGCCTTCCCCTGATCTCTATATTGCACGAGCTTGTCGTGGGCGGAGATGTTGGTGAAGTTCTTTGGATCATCGAGGTCAGACGCAGAGAATGCCTTGACTTTCTTGTAAGAGCCAGTGTGGGCCATGGCATACAGGTCGTACACCTCTGGCACCTTATCCGCCTTATTGTAGCGTGCCTGAAAGAGAGAAACAAAGTAAATTAGTAATTAAAGGGCTAAAGCTAGCATGATGAATGAATTGCATGAATCATGAAGCAAACCACATACCCAGTTCCGCCCGTACTGAAATAAGTTGGAGCTGCCTTGGTGGTGTGGCACACCTTCCATTTGGGCACGTTTGTCCTTGGCCTCGTTGTGGGTGGCCCGCCATTCTTTTGAGCACCACCCATCGACCAACACCTCCCAACAATCCATCCGATCCGCACACCATCTCTGAGGGGCCTAAGTTAGCAAATAGAAACTTCAGCGCTACGGCTATGAATTACTAAATGAAGGAATTAAGTACAAGGCCTTAAGAATTACCTTCATGTACTGCTCCTTACTCAAGAACTTATCGCGGCACTCCTGCTTGGACTTCTTGATACCACGGTCGGCGTAGTAGTCTCGAACAGACTGCACCCGAGCCTCATGCCGTAAGTTCTGAAGTAGGCGCTTGCACTCCTTGTGGATAACATCTGCCGCCTCCTCCTCGTATCCCTCCTCACACCTGTAGAATGTCTGCAATCAAATGAGACAATATTGATTAGTACAATTAATAACTAGCTAGTTGAAGATTTTTAATTGTGTAAAGGAGAAATTACCCAGAACTTTCTGATCACCATGTCTGCCCTCGTCTTGCACAAGACACCGTCGATAATCTCACCCGGCGGGGCCGGGGCAGCCAAGTAGTGCTCCCAACTCAATCCAACCTCTGGAAGCCGACCCTCACCAGGCAACGTGACAAACCCCGAAAGTTTTGCTGAATCAGAACTCCAAGGACGGAGTTGGGCCGGCGAACACTTTCATGGTGGTCCCAACCCCTGCACAATGACAAGGCCAACGCATTAGTTATTTGAAGAAACGTGAATGCAGAAGGTACAAAAAGATTAAATGCACTTACCTCTCCCCATCAGGGAAAATCAACCACCTCTGCTCGCGGGTCGCCGGCACGGACGGGAGCCGTGTAGCACCACGCTGGTAGACGTTGCCCCCCTCCTCCCCCTCCTCCTCAAAATCAGTCGGCTCCCCGCCATCATCAGCATGGCCACTCGGCTCCCCGCCATCATCAGCATGGCCACTCGGCTCCCCGCCATCCTCAGGCTGACCCGACCAAGTACCCCATCCAGACGTGTGCTCCTCCAGGGTCTCGTGGGCCCAACTCTCGTGTGTCGAAGGCCCGTCGACCTGAGGCTCGTTGTTCGAAGACCCGTGGACCGGAGGCTCGTGGACCGGAGTCCGTGTAGCCTCCTCCTCAGACGAGTCCACCCTAGCAGTCACGTGCTCGGGTGAAACAGCTGGGGACGGCGGCGAGGAAGGCGCCGTAAGAGTCACCCTACCTCCTCTTCCACGACCACGTGCTCCACCTTGGCCCTTCTTCTTACCTCGTCCCCTGCTGGGCACCGCGGTCGACAAAGAAGGGCCCGGCGGTGTCGCCATACTGTCCAGCAACGCTCGACGGAGAGGTGCGTGTGGAATGGAAGACCTCACACTACGCGCCGACGAAGAAGGGGCCTCGGCGCGCTCCCGACCAGCGCCCACCATCTTTCAACACCTGCCATGACAAAGAATAAACGAAATTAGTACAACATGAAAAAAGTACCGACATGAATAATAATATGTATATCACTTAAGTGTATCATCATCAAGTACAACATAAACAACTGCACATTTAAAACTACCCGATCAACACAATTATATATGATGTTTTTCATAACAAAATCGAAAAATATATGACCTAACTAATAATTCACAAATATATGACCCCGTCGGCCTCTGGAAGGCCAAAGAACACCTTTTCGGGAGGTGTCGGGGGTCGGGGTGTCGTGTCGGTGTCGGGGTGCCGTGTCGGGGTCGGGGTCGGGGATCGGGGTCGGGGTGTCGGGTCGGGGTGCCGGGTCGGGGTCGGGTGCCGTGTCGGTGTCGGGGTCGGGGTGTCGGGTCAGGCTCGGGGTCGGGGTGTCGGGTCAGGCTCGGGGTCGGGGTGTCGGTGTCGGTGTCGGGGTCGGGGGTCGGGGTCGGGGTCTCGGGGTCGGGGTGTCGGGTCGGGTGCCGGGTCGGGGTCGGGGTGTCGTGTCGGTGTCGGGGTCGGGGTGTCGGTGTCGGGGTCGGGGTGCCGGGTCGGGGTCGGGGTGCCATGTCGGTGTCGGGGTCGGGGTGTCGGGTCAGGCTCGGGGTCGGGGTGTCGGTGTCGAGGTCGGGGTCGGGGTGCCAGGGTCGGGGTCGGGGTCTCGGGGTCGGGGTGTCGTGTCGGGGTGCCGGGTCGGGGTCGGGGTGTCGTGTCGGTGTCGGGGTCGGGGTGTCTGTGTCGGGGTCGGGGTGCCGGGTCGGGGTCGGGGTGCCATGTCGGTGTCGGGGTCGGGTGTCGGGTTAGGCTCGGGGTCGAGGTGTCGGTGTCGGGGTCGGGGTCGTGGTCGTGGTGTCGGGGTCGGGGTCGAGGTCGGGGTCTCGGGGTCGGGGTGTAGGGTCGGGGTGCCGGGTCGGGGTCGGGGTGCCGGGTCGGTGTCGGGGTCGGGGTGTCGGGTCAGGCTCGGGGTCGGGGTGTCGGTGTCGGGGTCGGGGGCAGGGTGTCGGGGTCGGGGTCTCGGGGTCGGGGTGTCGTGTCGGGGTGCCGGGTCGGGGTCGGGGTGCCGTGTCGTGTCGGGGTTTTTTCCTCTTTTTTCCTTTTCTTCTTCTTCCTCTTCTTCCTTTTCTTCCTTTTTTCCTTCTTCTTCTTCTTCTTCTTCTTCTTCTTCTTCCTTCTTTCCTTTTTCCTCTTCTTCTTCTCCTCCTCTCCTCTTTTTTTCTTCTTCTTCTTCCTCTTCTTCTTTTTTCTTCTCCTCCTCCTCTTCTTCTTCTTCCTTTCCTTTTTCCTCTTCTTCTTCTCCTCCTCTCCTCTTTTTTCTTCTTCTTCTTCCTCTTCTTCTTTTTTCTTCTCCTCCTCCTCTTCTTCTCCTTCCTTTCCTTTTCCTCTTCTTCTTCTCCTCCTCTCCTGTTTTTTTTCTTCTTCTTTTTCTTTCCTAAAACTAAACTAAACCTAAATCTAAACCTAAATCTAAAACTAAAACTAAAACTAAAACTAAAACTAAATCTAAAGTAAACATAAACCTAAAACTAAAAAAAGAAAAAAAGGAAAAAAACTAAATCTAAACCTAAAACTAAACTAAAACTAAAACTAAACCTAAAACTAAAACTAAAACTAAAACTAAAACTAAATCTAAACTAAACATAAACCTAAAACTAAAAAAACAGAAAAAAAAGGAAAAACAGAGGAGGTAGAGCTCACCTGGGCTGGTGGAGGAGGTGGCCGGTGGAGGAGGGGGGCGGGGCGGCCTGGGGCGGCGGCGCCGGGCCCGGGGCGGTGGGGCGCGGGGGGGGGGGGGGGCGCGGCGCGGCGGCGCTGAGACGGCAGGGCGGCGGGGGCGACGGGGTGGGGGCCGGTGGGGCGACGCCGCCAGGCGGCAGTGGCGACGAGGCGGGGGGCGGTGGAGGAGGGGGGCGGGGCGGCCTAGGGCGGCGGCGCCGGGCCGGGGCGGTGGGGCGCGGGGGCTGGGGCGCCGGGGGGGTGGGGCACCGAGACGGCAGGACGGCGGGGGCGACGGGGTGGGGGGCCGGTGGGGCGACGGGGCGGGGAGCCGGTCGGGCGGCGGGGCGGTGGGGCGACCGGGCGGCGGCGAGTGCTGGGGGTGGCGGCGCGCGTGTGGGAGCAGGAGAGAAATAGAAAGAGAGGGCGGGGTGGGGCGCACCGTTAGATATGTTGAATGTTTGCCGTCCGCCCACTTTGCCGTCCGCTTTTTTGCTCTTTGTCGTCTGCTAGCAGACGGCAAAGATGGGGGGCGTTAAGTATTTTTTAAACAGCTCCTCAGTGGGGCTCCCCCTCCCTCTTTGTCGTCTGCTAGCGGACGGCGAAGAACAGGCTGATGGCAAAGGCTTTCTTTACCATCAGCCAGTTCTTTGTCGTCTGCTTTCGGGTAGCTGATGGCAAAGAGCTTCTTTGCCGTCTGCTAGCTGACGGCAAAGAGCTGGCAGATGGCAAAGTAGCTGATTCCAGTAGTGATCGTTGAGGATCACAAACTGGTTTGGCATCAGCTTCCAAATTTATTTTATGTTGACGTAGAGTGGGACTAATGCCCTTAAGATCATCCAGAGTATTTCCAATAGCAGCACGGTGCTTCTTCAGAGTTCTCAATAATCTTTCTTCTTCATGCTCTGAAAGGTTAGCGCTAATAATAACAGGATATATTTTCTTTTCATCAAGATAAGCATATTTAAGATTATCCGGCAACGGTTTAAGCTCAAACACGGGGTCACCCTTGGGTGGAGGAGGATTGAGGGAGTCCCGGATTAGGGGGTGTCCGGATAGCCAGACTACCATCATCAGCCGAACTATCATCGGCTGGACTATCATCATCGACCGGACTCCAAGACTATGAAGATACAAGATTGAAGACTTCGTCCCGTGTCCGGATGGGACTTTCCTTGGCGTGGAAGGCAAGCTTGGCGATACGGATATGTAGATCTCCTACCATTGTAACCGACTCTATGTAACCCTAGCCCCCTCCGGTGTCTATATAAACCGGATGGCTCTAGTCCGTTGAACAACAACAACCATTACAATCATACCATAGGCTAGCTTCTAGGGTTTAGCCTCCTTGATCTCGTGGTAGATCCACTCTTGTAAACATCCACAATATCAATATCAATCAAGCAGGACGTAGGGTTTTACCTCCATCAAGAGGGCCCGAACCTGGGTAAAACATTGTGTCCCTCATCTCCTGTTACCATCCGCCTAGACGCACAGTTTGGGACCCCCTACCCGAGATCCGCCGGTTTTGACACCGACATTGGTGCTTTCATTAAGAGTTCCACTATGCCGTCACCGATAGGAAGGATGCCTCCTCCCGTCCTCAAGGACGGTATTTTCACAAAAGGAGCCTTGGCCGCCGGCCAAACTATCCGGCTAGGTGGTTTTCTTATGACCGCCTGTCCGGCCACCGCTTCGACAATGACCTCTCAAGTCGTCAAAAGCAATCTTCACGTCAGCTCGGAATTCGCCGACCGGCTGGATCGAATAGAGCTCTCGTTCGTAAACGAGCTCTTGGATTGCATCGCCGCCCTGGGAGTCGCTACAGTCTACAATCAGATTGGGCTTAAATCCGATCTGAGAGAGGTTAACTCCCCCTGGTCACCCACCACGTTGCAGTGATAGAGGAACAATGCGGTGACTCTTCTCCTGTATTGAAAACTAGTCACGTCCGGGCTCCCAAACCCCCCATGCCGGATTCCCGCGGAGGGACGGACTTCAATCAAGCACTGAACTTAAAGTCAGGCATCGGACCAGACTCGTTGGACAACGTCCAGCGATCCAAGCTTCCAAATTTGGAAACTTCTCGGCCTTCGAGCCTTGAGAAGGGTAGGGTTCCGGACCTAATTAAACCAACCCGCCCAGACATATGCGATCTATCTCTAATCCAGCAAGAGCCTGCTGAGATAGTACATCACTACTGGGCCAGATTCCTCCTGGTTATGGACAGGATAAAGGACTGCCGAGAGGAAAACACAATCTCAATTTTTTGCAATAATTGCCTGGACGAGGGAATCTTGAACGCCGTCAGCCGTCGTGAAATTACACGCTTCACCGACCTGGCGTCCATAGTACGGAAGTACTGTGCGATGGAGAGTTTCCGGACAACCGAAAATAAGTTTTGGGACAATCCGGCCCCGAATACAACCCTAGTCCACAACAAAAGGGTGCATTACACTCAGGCACCAGATACAAAAACCAAAAAGCAAAAACCCCATAAAGGGCATGGAACCGTACTGGAGGGATGGCTTAGCGGACCCTGTAAAATTCACAGTACAGAGGGCGCCATCCCAACACATAGCCTTCGAGCATGTTGGATATTACGGCAGGTGGTCAAAAGTGGCGAGGAGCTTCTAGCCCCGGAAAACCACTCCAACAACATCGGTACGGTATCAACAGTCTTCGAGACTCTCGCATCAAATAATATGCGGAAACGAACAATCCACAGCCTCGCCGAAGTCTACCAAGTAGCAACAACCAATCCATGGAGTGACACAGCCATCACCTTCAACGCCAGTGACGAACCTAAATTCCGAACAGCCCGAGCTCTAGCCGCACTGGTACTTAGTCCAATAGTGGACGGCTTTCGACTTATGAAAGTCCTCATGGATGGCGGCAGCGGATTAAACCTCATCTACGAGGAAACCCTTCAAAAAATGGAAATAGACTGGAGCCGCATTGAGCGAAGCAGCACAACCTTTAGAGGAATAATCCCTAGCCGGGAGGCGCGCTGCACAGGAAAAATCACACTCGATGTGGTATTCGGCTCGCCGGACAATTACAGATCCGAAGAAGTCACGTTCCAAGTGGCCCCGTTCAACAATGGATATCACGCTATATTAGGACGAGAGACATTCACAATTTTTCAAGCCGTACCCCATTACGGGTACATGAAGCTCAAAATGCCTAGGCCCGGCGGAACAATCACTCTCGTTAGTGATCCGAACATAGCACTCCGCGCCGAAAACAAGACAGCCGCATTAGCCTTAGAGGCACTATCCGAAGCCCTAGCGGCAGAGGAACTCACTGATGGGGTTATGTACCTAGGGTAGGGTCATGGACCTGATCTAAGTACCTTACCCAAGGGCACCCTTAGAAGAAGTCGCCTTCCAGTCGACCAACGAGGGACTCACTCGACTGACTTGAAGGACTCGACCACGAAGACTCACTCGACTACCAGAAGGTCAAGAGGCACTCTGCACTGCAACGGCCTGTAATCAAGTAGACTTTATGATAGTAAAGGCACTTTATGTGGGGCGTTACCAGTAACGCCCCAAAATTAACTCACCTTAAACCCTCTCCTAGGTGGGCTGGCTGGGGTCCTGGTGCACTCTATATAAGCCACCCCCCTCCACAGGCAGAAGGGTTCGGCACCTTGTAATTCAGATACTCATAATCCACTCGACCGCCTCCGGGCTCCGAGACGTAGGGCTGTTACTTCCTCCGAGAAGGGCCTGAACTCGTACATCCTTTGTGCTTACAACCTCTCCATAGCTAGGACCTTGCCTCTCCATACCTACCCCCCACTCTACTGTCAGGCTTAGAACCACGACAGTTGGCGCCCACCGTGGGGCTGGTGTTTTAGCGATTTTGTGGAGAAGTTGCGATTCTTTCGAGTACTTTCATCATGGTGTCTGCTGGAGCTTTGGTCGGGGGTCAAGAGATCCGTCTCGGCACTCTCACCTTCTTCGCCGACGACTCCGCGTGGCTCCATGATGCTCCGCTCGACGTTGATGCGCTCCCCGTCCGCGGTGCGACGCATTTTCGTGCATATGTCCGCGGCGTTCTGCTGCGCCAACCGTCGACCCAGTATCGGTCGGCCCCTCCATCGTCCACCCTCCCGGTATCCCGCCAGCGCAAGCGCTCGGGCCGGTCGAGGCTTCAGCGATGGGTGAGGCACGCGGTGGCTCGCCAATCGGCCATCACCCAAGTTGCGGCAATCAAGCCCGACGAACCTCTCTACGGCTTGTTCGATCTGTCGACTGGCTCCGTAGAGACTGCATCCGAGTGCGGTAGCAGTGATCCAGCGGCGGAAATCTTGATGGTCGACGGCCCCCACAGTCCCCCTGGCTTCGCCCGTGGTGGTGGAGCAGGTGACGGCGGCGACCCTACACGAGGCTACGAAGAGTACCAGCCCGAGCCACTCGACTCTCTGCAAAGAGAGGAACTTCGCCGCAGGAACGAGGATCCCCTGCGTATTCCCATCGCAGGAGAAACCCCCGAGGCTCATGCCTTGGAGGAGGCGCGTCTGGCCAATTTGGCCGAGCGCACTCGACTGGAGAACCTTCAGCGAGCTCTCGACGAGCGCATGCGGCAACGAGTTCCCGACAACAGTCGACGTCAACTCTTCCCGCCGACTCAGGTATATCAAACCCCAATTCAGAATTTAGCAGCTGCGACCCGTATAGCAGAGTCCATCCAGCCTTCGCAGTCGGAAGCTGGCAGAGGTTTGCTGCAGATCAGGGATCTGCTCCGGGCAGCAAGAGATCAGAATTCAGCCGTGTCTCAGTCGCACAACAGAATTCACAGTCGATCCGTCACTGTGAATACGGTTCAGTCGGCTCATAGCCCCAGATCGCCTCTGCGGCGTGAAGGGCGCGACAATCGGCAAGATCAATATGGCGACAGACTCGACCGAGATGATAGGCGTCGAGTGCCCTATTCCCCTCCGAGGGGTGGGTCTTATGCTCCTCGACAGCCAGATGATAGACGTTAGTACAATACAGGGCGTAGGGTTCCAGTCGACCCCAGAGAACCAGGCTTCGACGCGCGATCCATTATCGTGCAAGGGTTGGTTGACCGGAACAGAGCCCATCGAGGTGGACTCGACAGAGATGTACCCACAAGCAGTCGAGTGCATGTTTCTGGTCCTGAATGTTTCAGCAGAGCTATCAGAGCCGCAGTTATCCCTCCCAATTTCAGGTTGGCAACAGGAGTCGGCAAGTTCACTGGTGAGTCTAAGCCTGAAACTTGGCTTGAAGACTACCGAGTGGCAGTTCAGATTGGTGGTGGGAACGACGAGGTGGCCATGAAGCATTTGCCCCTCGTGTTGGAAGGTTCTGCCAGGGCATGGTTGACTCAGTTACCTCCTAGCAGCATTTACACTTGGGAAGATCTGTCCCGAGTGTTCGTCAGGACGTTTGAAGGAACTTGCAAGCGACCAGCTGGATTGACAGAGTTGCAAGTCTGCGTGCAGAAAACTAATGAGACTCTCAGAGAGTATATTCAGAGGTGGATCACTTTGCACCACACTGTGGAGAATGTGTCCGATCATCAGGCAGTCTGCGCCTTCAAAGACGGCGTCAAGAACAGAGAACTGAGTTTGAAGTTTGGTCGAACCGGTGACATGACCTTGAGTCGGATGATGGAGATTGCTACCAAGTACGCCAACGGCGAAGAAGAAGACCGACTCCGAAGCGGCAAGCACAAGCCGAATCAGTCGGAAAAAGGAAACACCAGTCGGAAACAGAAGCGGAAGGCTGAACCGGCAGCTCCTGGAGAGGCTCTGGCCGTGACTCAAGGAAAGTTTAAGGGAAAACCAAAAGGATCCTGGAGCCCCAAGAAGGTAAAGGATAAAGAAGGGAACGACGTAATGGATATGCCATGTCACATCCATACGAAGAAAGACGAAGAGGGGAATATCATCTACCCGAAGCACACCACTCGCCAATGTCGACTCCTGATCCAGCAGTTTCAGGGAAAACAGTCTAAGGGCAAGGAGAAGGAGTCGGACAAGGCCGAAGACAAGGAGGACAGTGAGGGAGGATATCTGCATATCAACTCCACTCTGATGATCTTTGCAGATGTGGAAAGCAGAAGTCGACTGAAAGTGATTAACCGAGAGGTGAACATGGTTGCCCCAGCAAAAGCAAATTATCTGAAGTGGTCTCAAACACCCATCACATTCGACCAATCTTATCACCCGACTCATATTGCCACCCCTGGGAGGCAAGCTTTGGTGGTCGATCCAGTTGTCGAAGGCACTCGACTGACAAAGGTGCTGATGGATGGTGGAAGTGGGCTGAACTTATTGTATGCAGACACATTGAAAGGTATGGGCATTCCGATGTCCCGACTGAGCACTAGTAACATGAGCTTTCATGGAGTTATACCAGGGAAGAAGGCCGAGTCACTCGGCCAGATAGCTTTGGACGTGGTGTTTGGCGATTCGAAGCATTTTCGCAAAGAAAAGTTGACGTTTGAGGTCGTGGATTTTCAGAGTGCATATCATGCCATTTTGGGGAGACCAGCTTACGCACGGTTCATGGCTCGACCATGCTACGTGTACCTCAAATTGAAGATGCCCGGCCCCAAAGGAGTGATCACTGTCACCGGTGATCGGAAAAAGGCAGAAGAGTGCTTTCAGAAGGGCTCCAAGATCGCCGATTCCCAGGTGACAGCGGTCGAGTTCGAAGAATACAAGCAAAACACAGATCCGAGTGACTTGCTGCGATCCAAGAAGCCCGCCACAGAGTCTGCATTCTAGTCGTCCGGTGAGACAAAGCCTGTTCACATTCACCCGACCGACCCCGAAGCAGCTCCGACCCGCATCTCCACAACACTCGACCCAAAATAGGAAGAAGCGCTCATCCAGTTCCTCCGTGAGAACTGGGACATTTTTGCATGGAAGCCCGCTGACATGCTAGGTGTTCCCAGGGGACTGGCTGAGCATCGCCTAAGAGTCGACTCATCTGCCAAACCAGTCAAAGAGCATCTTCGGCGGTCCGCCGTCCAGAAGAGAAAAGCCATTGGTGAAGAAGTGGCTCGACTGTTGGCGGCAGGATTTATCCGAGAGATATACCACTCCGAGTGGTCGCTAATGTCGTCATGGTTCCTAAGAAGGACAAGTCGCTCCGAATGTGCATTGATTTCAAGCACATCAACCGGGCCTGCCCGAAAGATCATTTTCCTCTCCCTCGCATAGATCAAATTGTTGACTCGACCGCGGGATGTGAGAGGCTATCTTTTTTAGATGCCTACTCCGGGTACCACCAGATCCGTCTGTACGGACCCGACGAGGTAAAAACAGCTTTCATCACTCCATTCGGGTGCTTCTGCTATATCACCATGCCATTCGGCCTCAAGAATGCCGGAGCCACATTCATGCGAATGATTCAAAAGTGTCTACTCACTCAAATCAGTCGGAATGTGGAAGCTTATATGGATGATATTGTTGTCAAGTCACGAAAAGGTTCCGACCTGCTCGCTGACCTCGCCGAAACATTTGCCAACCTCAGAAGGTATGATATCAAGCTCAATCCATCGAAGTGCACATTTGGAGTTCCTGGTGGCAAGTTACTCGGTTTTCTCGTTTCCGAACGGGGAATCGATGCTAACCCAGAGAAGATTGGCACTATTCTCCAAATGAAACGCCCTGTGCGAGTGCACGATGTCCAGAAGCTTACTGGATGCTTGGCCGCATTAAGTCGATTCATCTCACGGCTCGGTGAAAAGGCATTGCCTCTTTACCGACTGATGAAGAAGACAGACAAGTTCGAGTGGACTCCAGAAGCTGATGCAGCGTTTGCCGAGCTAAAAGCTCTGCTCTCCACCCAGCCGGTGCTTGCTGCTCCAATCAGCAAAGAGCCTCTGTTGCTCTATATCGCAGCCACAGGACAAGTCGTCAGTATTGTGCTAACGGTCGAGCGGGAAGAAGAAGGAAAAGCCCTCAAAGTTCAGCGCCCAGTGTATTATTTGTCTGAAGTCTTGACTCCATCCAAGCAGAGATATCCTCATTATCAGAAGCTTGTATATGGAATATACATGACCACAAAGAAGGTTGCTCATTATTTCTCTGATCATTCCATCACAGTCGTCAGCGACGCTCCACTATCAGAGATTTTGCACAACAGGGATGCAACTGGTCGAGTGGCCAAATGGGCGACTGAACTTCTTCCCCTTGATATCAAGTTTGAGGCAAAGAAAGCCATTAAGTCCCAGGCAATAGCAGATTTCCTTGCCGAGTGGATTGAACAGCAGCAGCCGACTGAAGTTCACTCGGAGCATTGGACCATGTTCTTTGATGGCTCTAAGATGTTGAATGGTTCCGGTGCTGGGGTTGTCCTGGTTTCCCCCAGAGGAGATAAGCTCAGATATGTGCTCCAGATTCACTTTGATTCCTCCAACAATGAGGCAGAATATGAGGCCCTCTTATATGGGTTGCGCATGGCCATTTCACTCGGCGTCCGTCGCCTGATGGTCTATGGCGACTCGGATTTAGTGGTCAATCAGGTGATGAAAGAGTGGGACGTGAGAAGCCCAGCCATGACTGGATACTGCAGTGCAGTGAGGAAGCTGGAAAAGAAGTTCGAGGGGTTGGAACTCCACCATATACCCCGACTGAAAAATCAAGCAGCTGACGATCTAGCAAAGATAGGTTCCAAGAGAGAAGCCATTCCGAGTGGTGTGTTCTTGGAGCATATATACACTCCGTCAGTCAAAGAAGATCCTTTCACCGAAGAAACTCTGCAGCCCAAGAGTGCCACAGATCCGACTGAGGTCGAAGTCCCAGCGGTGGTCGACTTGATTATGGAGGTCTTAGTGGTCATTCCCGACTGGACAGTTCCATATGTCGCGTATATCCTGAGAAAAGAGCTTCCGGAGGATGAGGAAGAGGCTCGACAGATCGTCCGTCGATCTAAGGCCTTTACCGTAATCAAAGAACAATTATACAGAGAAAGCGCGACTGGAGTTGGTCAGAAGTGCATAACACCAGAAGAAGGT
The DNA here is from genome assembly GCF_018294505.1 of Triticum aestivum. Taxonomy (NCBI): domain Eukaryota; kingdom Viridiplantae; phylum Streptophyta; class Magnoliopsida; order Poales; family Poaceae; genus Triticum; species Triticum aestivum. The sequence continues at coordinate 657,636,929 of NC_057798.1, read as the reverse complement.
CGACTTATCCTCAATGATATCCACTCGGGAACCTGCGGTCATCATGCGTCCTCTCGGACCATTGTGGCCAAGGCATACCGAGCCGGATTTTACTGGCCGAAGGCGAATGAGATGGCGAAAGAGATAGTGGATAAGTGCGAGGGATGTCAGACTACTCGAATATGTCGCACAAGCCTGCGTCAGCTCTGAAGACCATCCCACTCGTCTGGCCTTTCGCAGTATGGGGATTGGACATGGTCGGTCCTTTGAGGACAGGACGAAGTGGCTTCACGCATGTACTGGTGGCAGTCGACAAGTTCACCAAGTGGATCGAGGCTAAACCAATCAAGAGCCTTGACACCGGTACTGTTGTTAGCTTCATCAGGGAACTAATATTCAGATATGGAGTCCCGCACAGCATCATTACGGATAATGGGTCGAACTTTGACTCGGAGGAATTCAGATATTTCTGCAGCTCCCAAGGCACACGGGTCGACTACGCTTCAGTCGCCCATCCACAGTCGAATGGACAAGCAGAGCGAGCTAATGGACTGATTCTTAAGGGATTGAAGCCTCGACTGATGCGTGATCTCAAACACGCAGCTGGAGCTTGGGTCGACGAACTTCCCTCAGTACTTTGGGGACTGCGGACAACACCTAATCGGTCGACCGGAAGAACTCCATTCTTCTTGGTCTACGGAGCTGAAGCAGTCTTGCCGAGTGATCTTCTCCACAATGCTCCTCGAGTTGAAATCTACAACGAAGCAGAGGCTGAACAAGCGCGGCAGGACGCAGTCGACCTTTTAGAAGAAGAAAGGGAGATGGCTCTGATCCGGTCGACCATCTACCAACAAGATTTGTGTCGTTTCCACGCCAGAAATGTGAGAGGTCGAGCCTTCCAGGAAGGGGATTTGGTTCTCCGAGTGGATCAGCACAAACCACACAAGCTTGCTCCTTCTTGGGAAGGCCCCTTCATCGTCACCAAGGTCCTCCACAACGGGGCGTACCGTCTTTACAACGTCGAGCATAATATCGACGAACCCCGAGCTTGGAACGCGGAGCTACTCCGCCCATTCTACACTTAAGTTTTATCACTCGGATGAGTTGCAATAAAGTACTTTTGTAGTTCATGGACCTCAAAATAATAGTGTCATAGTTCCTCCATAATATCTGTCACTTTTTATTTTTGTCCAATAAAATTCCTCTCAGTGGGTGACTTAGCTGCGAATCCGTTTCGCCTAAGTTTGTAAAAATCCTACCGAGTGGTGAGCCAGACTCCCACTCGGAGGCTTAGCTGCGAATCCGTTTCGCCTAAGTTATCAAAATCCTACCGAGTGGTAAGCCAGCCTTCCACTCGGAGGCTTAGCTGCAGCCCTGTGCTCGCCTAAGTTATAAAAATCCTACCGAGTGAAGAGCAACCCTCTCGCTCGGGGGCTTAGCTGCAGTCCAAGCACTCGCCTAAGTTATAAAAATCCTACCGAGTGAAGAGCAACCCTCTCACTCGGGGGCTTAGCTGCAGTCCAAGCACTCGCCTAAGTTTATAAAAATCCTACCGAGTGAAGAGCAACCCTCTCACTCGGGGGCTTAGCTGCAGTCCAAGCACTCGCCTAAGT
>NC_057798.1:657634903-657635255 GCF_018294505.1 Triticum aestivum | reverse complement strand
GAATCCGTTTCGCCTAAGTTTGTAAAAATCCTACCGAGTGGTGAGCCAGACTCCCACTCGGAGGCTTAGCTGCGAATCCGTTTCGCCTAAGTTATCAAAATCCTACCGAGTGAAGAGCAACCCTCTCACTCGGGGGCTTAGCTGCAGTCCAAGCACTCGCCTAAGTTATCAAAATCCTACCGAGTGAAGAGCAACCCTCTCACTCGGGGGCTTAGCTGCAGTCCAAGCACTTGCCTAAGTTATAAAAATCCTACCGAGTGAAGAGCAACCCTCTCGCTCGGGGGCTTAGCTGCAGCCCTGTGCTCGCCTAAGTTACAAAAATCCTACCGAGTGAAGAGCAACCCTCTCACTC